>NC_091173.1:24113526-24201417 GCF_040958095.1 Procambarus clarkii | reverse complement strand
CTCCAGCCTGTACCTCCAGACCAACACACGCATCATGGAGCCTCCAGCCTGTACCTCCAGACCAACACACGCATCATGGAGCCTCCAGCCTGTACCTCCAGACCAACACACACATCATGGAGCCTCCAGCCTGTACCTCCAGACCAACACACGCATCATGGAGCCTCCAGCCTGTACCTCCAGACCAACACACGCATCATGGAGCCTCCAGCCTGTACCTCCAGACCAACACACGCATCATGGAGCCTCCAGCCTGTACCTCCAGACCAACACACATCATGGAGCCTCCAGCCTGTACCTCCAGACCAACACACGCATCATGGAGCCTCCAGCCTGTACCTCCAGACCAACACACGCATCATGGAGCCTCCAGCCTGTACCTCCAGACCAACACAGCATCATGGAGCCTCCAGCCTGTACCTCCAGACCAACACACGCATCATGGAGCCTCCAGCCTGTACCTCCAGACCAACACACATCATGGAGCCTCCAGCCTGTACCTCCAGACCAACACACACATCATGGAGCCTCCAGCCTGTACCTCCAGACCAACACACATCATGGAGCCTCCAGCCTGTACCTCCAGACCAACACACACATCATGGAGCCTCCAGCCTGTACCTCCAGACCAACACACATCATGGAGCCTCCAGCCTGTACCTCCAGACCAACACACGCATCATGGAGCCTCCAGCCTGTACCTCCAGACCAACACACGCATCATGGAGCCTCCAGCCTGTACCTCCAGACCAACACACATCATGGAGCCTCCAGCCTGTACCTCCAGACCAACACACATCATGGAGCCTCCAGCCTGTACCTCCAGACCAACACACACATCATGGAGCCTCCAGCCTGTACCTCCAGACCAACACACGCATCATGGAGCCTCCAGCCTGTACCTCCAGACCAACACACATCATGGAGCCTCCAGCCTGTACCTCCAGACCAACACACGCATCATGGAGCCTCCAGCCTGTACCTCCAGACCAACACACGCATCATGGAGCCTCCAGCCTGTACCTCCAGACCAACACACGCATCATGGAGCCTCCAGCCTGTACCTCCAGACCAACACACATCATGGAGCCTCCAGCCTGTACCTCCAGACCAACACACATCATGGAGCCTCCAGCCTGTACCTCCAGACCAACACACACATCATGGAGCCTCCAGCCTGTACCTCCAGACCAACACACGCATCATGGAGCCTCCAGCCTGTACCTCCAGACCAACACACGCATCATGGAGCCTCCAGCCTGTACCTCCAGACCAACACACGCATCATGGAGCCTCCAGCCTGTACCTCCAGACCAACACACGCATCATGGAGCCTCCAGCCTGTACCTCCAGACCAACACACGCATCATGGAGCCTCCAGCCTGTACCTCCAGACCAACACACATCATGGAGCCTCCAGCCTGTACCTCCAGACCAACACACACATCATGGAGCCTCCAGCCTGTACCTCCAGACCAACACACATCATGGAGCCTCCAGCCTGTACCTCCAGACCAACACACGCATCATGGAGCCTCCAGCCTGTACCTCCAGACCACACACATCATGGAGCCTCCAGCCTGTACCTCCAGACCAACACACACATCATGGAGCCTCCAGCCTGTACCTCCAGACCAACACACATCATGGAGCCTCCAGCCTGTACCTCCAGACCAACACACGCATCATGGAGCCTCCAGCCTGTACCTCCAGACCAACACACGCATCATGGAGCCTCCAGCCTGTACCTCCAGACCAACACACACACATGGAGCCTCCAGCCTGTACCTCCAGACCAACACACGCATCATGGAGCCTCCAGCCTGTACCTCCAGACCAACACACACATCATGGAGCCTCCAGCCTGTACCTCCAGACCAACACACGCATCATGGAGCCTCCAGCCTGTACCTCCAGACCAACACACACATCATGGAGCCTCCAGCCTGTACCTCCAGACCAACACACACATCATGGAGCCTCCAGCCTGTACCTCCAGACCAACACACGCATCATGGAGCCTCCAGCCTGTACCTCCAGACCAACACACGCATCATGGAGCCTCCAGCCTGTACCTCCAGACCAACACACATCATGGAGCCTCCAGCCTGTACCTCCAGACCAACACACATCATGGAGCCTCCAGCCTGTACCTCCAGACCAACACACGCATCATGGAGCCTCCAGCCTGTACCTCCAGACCAACACACACATCATGGAGCCTCCAGCCTGTACCTCCAGACCAACACACGCATCATGGAGCCTCCAGCCTGTACCTCCAGACCAACACACACATCATGGAGCCTCCAGCCTGTACCTCCAGACCAACACACACTCATGGAGCCTCCAGCCTGTACCTCCAGACCAACACACACATCATGGAGCCTCCAGCCTGTACCTCCAGACCACACACATCATGGAGCCTCCAGCCTGTACCTCCAGACCAACACACCATCATGGAGCCTCCAGCCTGTACCTCCAGACCAACACACGCATCATGGAGCCTCCAGCCTGTACCTCCAGACCAACACACACATCATGGAGCCTCCAGCCTGTACCTCCAGACCAACACACACTCATGGAGCCTCCAGCCTGTACCTCCAGACCAACACACACATCATGGAGCCTCCAGCCTGTACCTCCAGACCAACACACGCATCATGGAGCCTCCAGCCTGTACCTCCAGACCAACACACACATCATGGAGCCTCCAGCCTGTACCTCCAGACCAACACACACATCATGGAGCCTCCAGCCTGTACCTCCAGACCAACACACGCATCATGGAGCCTCCAGCCTGTACCTCCAGACCAACACACGCATCATGGAGCCTCCAGCCTGTACCTCCAGACCAACACACACATCATGGAGCCTCCAGCCTGTACCTCCAGACCAACACACGCATCATGGAGCCTCCAGCCTGTACCTCCAGACCAACACACACATCATGGAGCCTCCAGCCTGTACCTCCAGACCAACACACGCATCATGGAGCCTCCAGCCTGTACCTCCAGACCAACACACGCATCATGGAGCCTCCAGCCTGTACCTCCAGACCAACACACATCATGGAGCCTCCAGCCTGTACCTCCAGACCAACACACGCATCATGGAGCCTCCAGCCTGTACCTCCAGACCAACACACGCATCATGGAGCCTCCAGCCTGTACCTCCAGACCAACACACACATCATGGAGCCTCCAGCCTGTACCTCCAGACCAACACACACATCATGGAGCCTCCAGCCTGTACCTCCAGACCAACACACGCATCATGGAGCCTCCAGCCTGTACCTCCAGACCAACACACGCATCATGGAGCCTCCAGCCTGTACCTCCAGACACACACGCATCATGGAGCCTCCAGCCTGTACCTCCAGACCAACACACGCATCATGGAGCCTCCAGCCTGTACCTCCAGACCAACACACCATCATGGAGCCTCCAGCCTGTACCTCCAGACCAACACACACATCATGGAGCCTCCAGCCTGTACCTCCAGACCAACACACACATCATGGAGCCTCCAGCCTGTACCTCCAGACCAACACACGCATCATGGAGCCTCCAGCCTGTACCTCCAGACCAACACACACATCATGGAGCCTCCAGCCTGTACCTCCAGACCAACACACATCATGGAGCCTCCAGCCTGTACCTCCAGACCAACACACCATCATGGAGCCTCCAGCCTGTACCTCCAGACCAACACACGCATCATGGAGCCTCCAGCCTGTACCTCCAGACCAACACACATCATGGAGCCTCCAGCCTGTACCTCCAGACCAACACACGCATCATGGAGCCTCCAGCCTGTACCTCCAGACCAACACACACATCATGGAGCCTCCAGCCTGTACCTCCAGACCAACACACATCATGGAGCCTCCAGCCTGTACCTCCAGACCAACACACATCATGGAGCCTCCAGCCTGTACCTCCAGACCAACACACACATCATGGAGCCTCCAGCCTGTACCTCCAGACCAACACACGCATCATGGAGCCTCCAGCCTGTACCTCCAGACCAACACACGCATCATGGAGCCTCCAGCCTGTACCTCCAGACCAACACACACATCATGGAGCCTCCAGCCTGTACCTCCAGACCAACACACATCATGGAGCCTCCAGCCTGTACCTCCAGACCAACACACACATCATGGAGCCTCCAGCCTGTACCTCCAGACCAACACACACATCATGGAGCCTCCAGCCTGTACCTCCAGACCAACACACGCATCATGGAGCCTCCAGCCTGTACCTCCAGACCAACACACACATCATGGAGCCTCCAGCCTGTACCTCCAGACCAACACACACATCATGGAGCCTCCAGCCTGTACCTCCAGACCAACACACACATCATGGAGCCTCCAGCCTGTACCTCCAGACCAACACACGCATCATGGAGCCTCCAGCCTGTACCTCCAGACCAACACACACATCATGGAGCCTCCAGCCTGTACCTCCAGACCACACACATCATGGAGCCTCCAGCCTGTACCTCCAGACCAACACACACATCATGGAGCCTCCAGCCTGTACCTCCAGACCAACACACACATCATGGAGCCTCCAGCCTGTACCTCCAGACCAACACACGCATCATGGAGCCTCCAGCCTGTACCTCCAGACCAACACACATCATGGAGCCTCCAGCCTGTACCTCCAGACCAACACACGCATCATGGAGCCTCCAGCCTGTACCTCCAGACCAACACACGCATCATGGAGCCTCCAGCCTGTACCTCCAGACCAACACACGCATCATGGAGCCTCCAGCCTGTACCTCCAGACCAACACACATCATGGAGCCTCCAGCCTGTACCTCCAGACCAACACACACATCATGGAGCCTCCAGCCTGTACCTCCAGACCAACACACACTCATGGAGCCTCCAGCCTGTACCTCCAGACCAACACACACATCATGGAGCCTCCAGCCTGTACCTCCAGACCAACACACACATCATGGAGCCTCCAGCCTGTACCTCCAGACCAACACACGCATCATGGAGCCTCCAGCCTGTACCTCCAGACCAACACACACATCATGGAGCCTCCAGCCTGTACCTCCAGACCAACACACGCATCATGGAGCCTCCAGCCTGTACCTCCAGACCAACACACGCATCATGGAGCCTCCAGCCTGTACCTCCAGACCAACACACGCATCATGGAGCCTCCAGCCTGTACCTCCAGACCAACACACGCACATCATGGAGCCTCCAGCCTGTACCTCCAGACCAACACACGCATCATGGAGCCTCCAGCCTGTACCTCCAGACCAACACACACATCATGGAGCCTCCAGCCTGTACCTCCAGACCACACACATCATGGAGCCTCCAGCCTGTACCTCCAGACCAACACACACATGGAGCCTCCAGCCTGTACCTCCAGACCAACACACACATCATGGAGCCTCCAGCCTGTACCTCCAGACCAACACACATCATGGAGCCTCCAGCCTGTACCTCCAGACCAACACACGCATCATGGAGCCTCCAGCCTGTACCTCCAGACCAACACACACATCATGGAGCCTCCAGCCTGTACCTCCAGACCAACACACGCATCATGGAGCCTCCAGCCTGTACCTCCAGACCAACACACGCATCATGGAGCCTCCAGCCTGTACCTCCAGACCAACACACCCTCATGGAGCCTCCAGCCTGTACCTCCAGACCAACACACACATCATGGAGCCTCCAGCCTGTACCTCCAGACCAACACACACATCATGGAGCCTCCAGCCTGTACCTCCAGACCAACACACGCATCATGGAGCCTCCAGCCTGTACCTCCAGACCAACACACGCATCATGGAGCCTCCAGCCTGTACCTCCAGACCAACACACACATCATGGAGCCTCCAGCCTGTACCTCCAGACCAACACACGCATCATGGAGCCTCCAGCCTGTACCTCCAGACCAACACACATCATGGAGCCTCCAGCCTGTACCTCCAGACCAACACACGCATCATGGAGCCTCCAGCCTGTACCTCCAGACCAACACACGCATCATGGAGCCTCCAGCCTGTACCTCCAGACCAACACACATCATGGAGCCTCCAGCCTGTACCTCCAGACCAACACACGCATCATGGAGCCTCCAGCCTGTACCTCCAGACCAACACACGCATCATGGAGCCTCCAGCCTGTACCTCCAGACCAACACACACATCATGGAGCCTCCAGCCTGTACCTCCAGACCAACACACACATCATGGAGCCTCCAGCCTGTACCTCCAGACCAACACACGCATCATGGAGCCTCCAGCCTGTACCTCCAGACCAACACACACATCATGGAGCCTCCAGCCTGTACCTCCAGACCAACACACACTCATGGAGCCTCCAGCCTGTACCTCCAGACCAACACACACATCATGGAGCCTCCAGCCTGTACCTCCAGACCAACACACGCATCATGGAGCCTCCAGCCTGTACCTCCAGACCAACACACACATCATGGAGCCTCCAGCCTGTACCTCCAGACCAACACACATCATGGAGCCTCCAGCCTGTACCTCCAGACCAACACACGCATCATGGAGCCTCCAGCCTGTACCTCCAGACCAACACACATCATGGAGCCTCCAGCCTGTACCTCCAGACCAACACACATCATGGAGCCTCCAGCCTGTACCTCCAGACCAACACACGCATCATGGAGCCTCCAGCCTGTACCTCCAGACCACACACGCATCATGGAGCCTCCAGCCTGTACCTCCAGACCAACACACACATCATGGAGCCTCCAGCCTGTACCTCCAGACCAACACACATCATGGAGCCTCCAGCCTGTACCTCCAGACCAACACACATCATGGAGCCTCCAGCCTGTACCTCCAGACCAACACACATCATGGAGCCTCCAGCCTGTACCTCCAGACCAACACACACATCATGGAGCCTCCAGCCTGTACCTCCAGACCAACACACATCATGGAGCCTCCAGCCTGTACCTCCAGACCAACACACCATCATGGAGCCTCCAGCCTGTACCTCCAGACCAACACACGCATCATGGAGCCTCCAGCCTGTACCTCCAGACCAACACACATCATGGAGCCTCCAGCCTGTACCTCCAGACCAACACACACATCATGGAGCCTCCAGCCTGTACCTCCAGACCAACACACGCATCATGGAGCCTCCAGCCTGTACCTCCAGACCAACACACATCATGGAGCCTCCAGCCTGTACCTCCAGACCAACACACGCATCATGGAGCCTCCAGCCTGTACCTCCAGACCAACACACGCATCATGGAGCCTCCAGCCTGTACCTCCAGACCACACACATCATGGAGCCTCCAGCCTGTACCTCCAGACCAACACACGCATCATGGAGCCTCCAGCCTGTACCTCCAGACCAACACACGCATCATGGAGCCTCCAGCCTGTACCTCCAGACCAACACACATCATGGAGCCTCCAGCCTGTACCTCCAGACCAACACACATCATGGAGCCTCCAGCCTGTACCTCCAGACCAACACACGCATCATGGAGCCTCCAGCCTGTACCTCCAGACCAACACACACATCATGGAGCCTCCAGCCTGTACCTCCAGACCAACACACGCATCATGGAGCCTCCAGCCTGTACCTCCAGACCAACACACATCATGGAGCCTCCAGCCTGTACCTCCAGACCAACACACGCATCATGGAGCCTCCAGCCTGTACCTCCAGACCAACACACACATCATGGAGCCTCCAGCCTGTACCTCCAGACCAACACACATCATGGAGCCTCCAGCCTGTACCTCCAGACCAACACACGCATCATGGAGCCTCCAGCCTGTACCTCCAGACCAACACACATCATGGAGCCTCCAGCCTGTACCTCCAGACCAACACACACATCATGGAGCCTCCAGCCTGTACCTCCAGACCAACACACGCATCATGGAGCCTCCAGCCTGTACCTCCAGACCAACACACGCATCATGGAGCCTCCAGCCTGTACCTCCAGACCAACACACATCATGGAGCCTCCAGCCTGTACCTCCAGACCAACACACGCATCATGGAGCCTCCAGCCTGTACCTCCAGACCAACACACACATCATGGAGCCTCCAGCCTGTACCTCCAGACCAACACACATCATGGAGCCTCCAGCCTGTACCTCCAGACCAACACACATCATGGAGCCTCCAGCCTGTACCTCCAGACCAACACACATCATGGAGCCTCCAGCCTGTACCTCCAGACCAACACACGCATCATGGAGCCTCCAGCCTGTACCTCCAGACCAACACACGCATCATGGAGCCTCCAGCCTGTACCTCCAGACCAACACACACATCATGGAGCCTCCAGCCTGTACCTCCAGACCAACACACACTCATGGAGCCTCCAGCCTGTACCTCCAGACCAACACACACATCATGGAGCCTCCAGCCTGTACCTCCAGACCAACACACATCATGGAGCCTCCAGCCTGTACCTCCAGACCAACACACGCATCATGGAGCCTCCAGCCTGTACCTCCAGACCAACACACGCATCTATGGAGCCTCCAGCCTGTACCTCCAGACCAACACACACATCATGGAGCCTCCAGCCCTGTACCTCCAGACCAAACACACGCATCATGGAGCCTCCAGCCTGTACCTCCAGACCAACACACGCATCATGGAGCCTCCAGCCTGTACCTCCAGACCAACACACACATCATGGAGCCTCCAGCCTGTACCTCCAGACCAACACACACTCATGGAGCCTCCAGCCTGTACCTCCAGACCAACACACACATCATGGAGCCTCCAGCCGGTACCTCCAGACCAACACACACATCATGGAGCCTCCAGCCTGTACCTCCAGACCAAACACACGCATCATGGAGCCTCCAGCCTGTACCTCCAGACCAACACACACATCATGGAGCCTCCAGCCTGTACCTCCAGACCAACACACGCATCATGGAGCCTCCAGCCTGTACCTCCAGACCAACACACGCATCATGGAGCCTCCAGCCTGTACCTCCAGACCAACACACGCATCATGGAGCCTCCAGCCTGTACCTCCAGACCAACACACACATCATGGAGCCTCCAGCCTGTACCTCCAGACCAACACACACATCATGGAGCCTCCAGCCTGTACCGTCGCTCTCTAAGAAAAAACATTATTGTACTGCAGTAAATAAGTGATATTGGCGTGACTTGAGCTGAGTGCACAAAGACTTGTATTTCTTCATAATTACCCCCCCCCCCCCCCATCAGTCACTGGAAGTGTCAGAAAATGTCTTCGTGTGGTCACACCTTAATGTCTTCGTGTGGTCACACCTTAATGTCTGCGTGTGGTCACACCTTAATGTCTGGATGTAGTCACACTTTAATGTCTGCGTGTGGTCACACTTTAATGTCTGCGTGTGATCACACCTTAATGTCTTCGTGTGGTCACACCTTAATGTCTGCGTGTGGTCACACCTTAATGTCTGCGTGTGGTCACACCTTAATGTCTGGATGTAGTCACACTTTAATGTCTGGGTGTGGTCACATCCTAATGTCTGTGTGTGGTCACACCTTAATGGTCTCATGGTTCTCAGTCTAGGGGTCCCCTTCTTTTCTGCCCAGTCTGTCATGTCTCCTGTGTAGTCTTCCTTGCCTCCTTCTGATCCTCCTTCCCATCCTTCTCCTCCGTTGCAGGTTGCGACCGAACTGGGTTCCCACTTTTCTTCTGTTAGCTCCGGTTCTCATCTTCCTCAATCTTTCCTTCTTCGTAAACCTGATCTTGAATCTCGTCCTTTAGGTATATGTACCCATCTCAAACTTCCCTATAACGATCCCTTCTCTCTCTCTGACCTTCAGTCTGCGCTGGCCCTCTGCGGTTCTACGGCGGCGGGCTCCGATAGCATTCATTATGATATGCTTCGCCATCTCCCTCCGTGCACGTCTCAGTATTTACTGAGTCTGTATAACCGGGTCTAGGAGACGTATGGTTAACGTTCGTCTGATGTGGTTCTTAGAACACCATCACAACCTCTCCCCTTCTCAATTTGATTTTTGCAAGTGCCGCAGCACAACGGATGTCCTGGTGAACTTGGAGGTCTATATTTGCACTGCTTATGCTGCGAGGACCTCCGTTGTTGTCGTCTTTTTTGACCTGGAAAAGGTTTAAGACACTACCTGGCGATATCATATTCTGTCTCAACCTCATTCTTATAGTCTTCGTGGTAATCTCCCTCTCTCTACCGTCCAGCCCAACCACTTGGGCTGGACAGTAGAGCGACGGTCTCGCTTCATGTAGGTTGGCGTTCAATTCCCGACCGTCCAAGTGGTTGGGCACCATTCCTTCCCCCCGTCCCATCCCAAATCCTTATCCTGACCCCCTTCCAAGTGCTATATAGTCGCAATGGCTTGGTGCTTTCCCCTGATAATTCCCTCTCTTCCCTCCCTCTCTTTCTCCAAAGCTTCCTCTCTCGTCTTTCCTTTTGAGTGAGGCTTGTTACCACTCTCTCTGCCTCTTTTCAGCAATACAAGGGTGTGCCCTGTGACGGTGCCCTCTCTAGTTTCTCCCATATGCCAGCTGTAAGAGTCATATCAGCTTACCTGCAGGTTCACTGAGATGCAGGGAATCTTTTGAGGTATGAGGCTCCCAAAATGGTTGCTTATTTGGGGAGAAATTTGCATTTGTAAATTTGCAGGGAAGTGGAAAAGTCGCGACCTGGGTACAACAAAATGGCACCCCCTGGCCTGCAAATCCACCATTTTGTGTACGGCGCCCGCCGGTCGGTTATTGGGTGGCTGAGGTCACATGACTTCATTGACCAATAAGAACCCGCTTCTGGGTCTGTGACGTCACCGGGAGACCTAGCCCGCCGCCTGCAGAGCGCCGGGCGCTCAGAGATACTTGGAGCTTCGTTGAGAGTGGACGTGCGCCGATTGAGCTCTCGAGTTTCGAGGTCTAGGAGCCTCCTTAAGTGGATATTCACAGCCTGACAAGTATATAGTGACCAACAAGGACTACAGTACATCAGGGAAGTGTGAGGAAGCCTATTCCAGCGGTGTAAGGGCGCCGTGGACCATGAGCTGATTAGTCTTGGAGAAGTAGAGAGGGTGTTACTATGGCTGGAGGAGTGTGACTCGCCGTCAGTGGAACCCCAAAGCTTTCAGAGGTGTTGTGATTGGATCGCGCCCACTAGGAACTCAGAAGGGAGAAGATGCATTCTGATCCTTGAGTGTGGTCTCGGTGAAGGAGTGCTTGAGGGAACGACGTGTGCAGTGACGACTGGACTAGCCAACGCCCAGGAACTTCATTCGGGGAATGAGCACGGAGATGACGAGGATCTTCATGGCGGCTATGGACTAGTGATGCTTCTAGAACCCTGAGGAACGACGTGAGGAACGGAGTAACCAGCGAATGGCGACTGGAGCCTAGGCGTCTGAAATATTTCCCTTGATTCTTAGGCAAGATAGGCCTATTGTTATGCTTAGGCATTTATTAGAGTGCACATAAGTCATAGGAGTAGATTAGGCTGTGGGACAGCACGTATATATTATTCTACTGACTGGTGAAGACAGCGTGTGGGCCGGCTTGTGAAGGACAGGGGCGACATTGATGAAGCTGCCCAGTGAAGGGGGCCGGTGATCCCTTTAATTCATCAGCTTATGCGAGCTGTCGGCGGCCACCAGAGGAGCGCTGCTGTCACCATTATTATTATTATTTCCATAAGTCCATACATGTATCTCGTGTGTTGTAGTTTACTTTGAGTAAACTTTTTATTATTTTATCACTGTTTTGGTGTAACCTCCATCTCATTGAGCTTTGTGATAAATGACATATGAATATACTGTACTGTTACTGGCATGACGTAGAAAGAGATCCTGTGTTGGCAACAAGAAATTAGATTTGAACACTGGTACTGGCATTCCCTAAAGAGTGACCCTGAGATGGCAACATGACTGTCCATTTGAAGTCTAGTATTGAGCAGCACATAGTATGGTCCTAGGCTGCTGTAAATATACTATATTCGAACTAACGGCGTTGCTGGGACGCAGGGAGAATTACCCAGCTGGCGACCAGAAGGTAAGAGGTGGAAGTGAGGCTACGGTCGGAAGTCCGTAGCCTCATGCTACGGACTGTATGCATAGGTGGGCAGGCTCAGTGGGGGAGTCACATACTGCAGGATTGAGCTTAGCAGTGTGGGCTGGGCCTTCTCCTCTCCCCCTTGGGTCCAAGGTCAAATGGTGGCCGGTCTTGAGGTATGACTAGGAGAGCTCTCTGGGGGTGATATGCGAGACCTTAGTGGAGGGAGCGAAGACCCACGGCGTGAGGTTATAGGATCAGTAGCACGATCTCCCGCTGTTTAACTGTAACCTCATGTAACACAAGGCCAAGGTGAGCTGCGCGTGACAGCCCCAAGGAAGTGTTCTGAGAACTACCTCTTTTTTCTGGTTGCCCTCAATGGTGTTCTTTCCTCTCTTCCTTCTGGCGTCTTCTCCGCGCTCTATGTCGACAATCTTACCCTTTGCTGTCGGGGTGATGATTCTCCTCTTCTTCAACGGCGGCTTCAACTTGCGATTCATGCCGAGTCGTCTTGGGCCACCAATCATGGCTTCAGGTTCTCTACTTAGAAGACTTGTGCTATGACTTTTACTCGGAAGTATGTCGTTCTTCGTCAGTCTTTGTCGCTTTATGGTCATTCCCTTGTGTACAAGGATTGTGCTAATCTTTTGGAGTTAATCTTTGACACTCGTTTGTCTTGGTCGCCCCATATCTCTTATCTCTGAGTTGAATGCTTTAAGGCCCTTACCCTCTCTTTACATTCCTCTCTCGTCCTGTCTAAACTCGATTATGGTTGCCCTGCTTACTTGTCTGCTTCTCCTTCTACTCTTCGCCGTCTTGATGCTTTGCACCATACTGGGTTGCGCCTCAGCTCTGGTTCCTTTTGTTTGACTCCCTCCCTCAGCTTGTATGTTGACACTGGCTTCCTATCTCTCCAGGCCCGCCGTGATCACTACTGTCTTCGCTATCTTGCACGGTCCTTGCAACATCCTTCCTCTCGCCTCTGTCGTGCTTTAACTTTTACCCCTCCTCTTTACCACCTCCCTCTTTTTGTCCGGTTATCTCGCTTACAGGATCCTCTTTCAGTTCGTATTTCTAATATTTCTCCTCATCTGTTTCCTTCCTTGCCCCCATGGAGAGTCCCTCTTCCGAAGTTTTGTAACTCCTTGACTCGCATCACTAAAGCTTTTACCCCTCCTACGGTTCTGAAACGCCTTTTCCTTAAGGACTTTTCTTCGCACTCCCGCTCCATTTCCATCTTCACCGATGGGTCTAAGCCTGTGGAGGGTATAGGCTACTTTTTTGTTTTTCCTGACCGCACTCATATGTGTCGCCTACCTCCGGAGACCAGCATCTTCACATCACATCAACTTTATGCTATTCTCTGTGCGCTTTGTGTCCTGCGTTCTCGTTGTCAATCTTTCTTTGTGGTTGTCGTTGACTCTCGTAGTGCCCTTATGACTCTCGGGTCCTTTAATCCGGTCCATCCAGTAGTTGTCGAGATACAGCATTGGCTGTTTCATATTTCCAGTAAATATAAGTCAGTTGAGTTTTGCTGGGTTCCCAGCCATATTGGTGTCTCTTTAAATGAGCGTATGCGGATGCTGCCGCTAGGGAAGCTGTCCGCTCTTGTCCCATCTCCCGTAAAGGTATTCCTTATTCCGACTTTTACCCAGTTATTCATTCCTCCATCCTTACCCGTTTGCAGGATTGTGTTATTCTCCTAGGTAGCTGAGAAACGAGTCTATCTTGAGAGTTATTCTGCAAGTCCTGACCAAAATAAGAGGTCAAAGAAATTTAGACATGGAGATACATACGTAAAATAATTGGTTAGATTTGATAAATAGTTTAAGAGTATGGGCAGTAATCAAGAATATAAGGAAATGACTTGACATGAGATGTGGAGAGTTTGCTAGAAGTGTGAGGCTCGGTTCTGGAGGGCTTTGACCCCCACTTGAACACCAGACATCGTGAGGGGAAGCCTCACTCTGTGTTGAGCTCCTGTTACAGAGGAAGTCCTAGTTGATATACCTTCAATAGGAAGGAAGTGTGCAGACGTTACAGCTGTGGAATCAAGCTGGGAACGTGTGGTCTCAAGTCCTGGACGGCAAGGAGAGTTGTGAAGCCGCCCAGAGACCTTTTCGTGGGCCGTTGTGGCGCCCTGATCAGGCTCCATCGACAGGGAGAGCGCCCTGCAGGAGACCTTATTGTGGTAAGCCCAAATTTAACTAGTTAATAGTGATTGCCTATAGTTGATCGTGTGCCCAGCGATCGTAGCAAGTATCTGTTCATATGTTAGGCATGTTTTGATAAGGCAGAAGGCCTAAATAAGTGAGTAAAGATGGATGAACATTCTGGAGGGCAGAGTGATATCCATCCCTCTGATCGCTTGTGGGTGACTGAGGGAGCCTGGCTCCTGGCGGTGGGCCTGCCACACAGCGGCAGGGGGAAGGAATCGCTTAGCAGGAGGCGGAGCATGGACCAGACTAAATGGGGGAGGTTATCTTGAGTTGATTTTGAGGCTTTAGTGTCCCTGCGGCCCAGTCCTCGAACAGGCCTCCACCCCCAGGAAGCAACCTGCGACAGCTGACTAACTCCCAGGCACCTATTTACTGCTAGGTAACAGGGGCATAGGATGAAAAAAACTCTGCCCATCGTTTCTCTCCAGCGCCCGGGATCTAACCTGAGACCACAGAATCATGTGTCCAGTATGCTGTCCACTCGGCCCCTCCTGAGCCCGGGGTAGTCCACATTCACGACATTCGGTGTAACACTGTAAAGGTGTTTGGTTTAGTTGTATTTAAAATACATAGAGATATATGAGTCAGACAAGGATTTGACAGGCGCCATTCTGGCGGCCTGAATCTCACACCTCTAAGAGTTAATGACCACCAAGTGACCTGAGGTCAGATCATGCGAATTTCACCTTGCTTCTGCTAATCTTATAATTGGAGCCGGGTAGCCTTCAAACTGCCGACAATTAAGGAGGGGGCTTGGTAGAGTGCCTGAGGCTATCTACTTGTGGGCGGAGTTAGTTACTAGGTTCCCCAATATATACTCGGAGAGCTATCGATTCGAGAGCATTAACAAAAGAGAAGAACAGCAGCCAGCAGAGCAGAGAAGACGGCCTAGCAGGGAGGCTGTCGGCCGGCAGGGTGGGAGAGTCTCTGTCAACTACAAAACCCTCCCCCCCCCCCCCTCTATCCAGCTATAGGCAGACACTTGGTGAGTTGAGCATTAAGGTGACTTGGTCGTGTTTACATATGTTGTGTGATGATCAGGGGCAGTCAGTTGTAGGGTTCTCAAATTCTTGGATGATGGCTCACTTTGAATATTAATCTTTAACATTTTAATTGAATTGCTAAATTATGATACTTATCATGTGAAATATAATTATGATTTAAATTGGCTTTAACTGTGTTCCCTAGAGTTTTTGAGTGGAGGTGAGAAAGCCTCTGTGGTTACTGGTTCATGATATTAATGAGTACATGGTAATAACATCTTTTGAGAAAATTTTGATACAGACAAGTTCCATTCCTTGTCTTGTATGTAATGGTCTAGAATGGATGGCGGCAGCATTTCGTCTTCTACTATCTACTCTTCTTCTTCTACTATCTACTCTTCTACTGTAACGGGGGGTGGGGGAAATAGCTCTAACTTATCCATTATTCCACCCCCCAGTTAACTAACGAGGCCGGGGGAAACAGCTCTCTCTAGTCCGTTATCCCGTCCCCAGTTAGCTAACTATTCTAGAGCACCCTCCAGAGTTCCTAAGGCAACCTCTCTCGTTCAACACCTTGTAACCTAGGTATTTGACTACCTAGGTGCTAAGACTACAAGGTGCCGTAACTTGATCAGTTACCCGAAACTCCAGAGAGAACTCTAGAATACAGAATCATTGCCACAAACGTATAAGAGAAAACGAAAGGAAAGAAATGAATAGTGAAGTAATTAGTGAGGGTTTGGGGTGAGAGGCAGAGAGGTCGGAGGAGCGAGGAGGGTCATTAGTTGAAAGTGAGAGTTTAGAGAGGGGTGGAGGGAGAGGTGTAGATAGGTAGAAGTAGAATAGTAGATAGTAGAAATAGAAGAGTAGAAAGTAGAAGACTAAATGCTGCCACTATCCATTCATGATCATTACATACAAGACAAGGAATGGAACTTGTCTGTATCACAATATTCACCAAAGATGTTATTACCATGTATCAACTCCAAACATGTATTCATTAATATCATGAAACCAGTAACCACAGAGGCTTTCTCACCTCAACTCAACGCTCTAGGGAACAAAGTTAAACACAATTTAAATAATAAATTCACAATTATATTTCCCATGAAGTATCATAATTTAGCAATTCAATTAAAATGTTCCAGTTTAATATGCAAAGTGAGTCATCATCCAAGAATTCGAGAACCCTACAACTTGACTGCCCCTGATCATCACACAACATATGTAAACACGACTAAGTCACCTTAATGTTCACTCACCGAGGACTGAGTCTAAGTTGAATAGAGAGGGGGGGGGGGTCTGTAGCTTGACAGAGACTGTCTCGCCCCTGCCGGCCGACAGCCTCCCTGCTAGGGCCGTCTCCTCTCCACTGCTGACTGCCGTTCTGTCTGTTAATGCTTCAATGCTCTATACTCCCTCAGTATATATTGGGGACCCTAGTACTAACTCCGCCCACAAGTAGATAGCCTCCGGCACTACCAAGCCACTCCTTAAACGTCGGCATGTTTGAAGGCTACCAGACTACAATTATAAGCTTAGCGGAAGCAAGGTGAAATTCTCATGATCTGACCTCAGGTCACTTGGGGTCATTAACGGTTAGAGGTGTGAGATCTCCGCCGACAACTTGGCGCCTTTCCAAATCCCTGTCTGTGACTCATATTCTATATATATTTTAAATAAACTAACTCAAACACTTTTACAGTGTTACACTACTTCTACCTATCTACACCTCTCCCTCCACCCCTCTCTAAACTCTCACTTTAAACTAATGACCCTCCTCGCTCCTCCCACCTCTCCACCTCTCTCACCCCAAACCCTCACTAATTACTTCACTATTCATTTCTTTCCATTCGTTTTCTCTTATACGTTTGTGGCAGTGGAATGTGTTCTAGAGTTCTCTCTAGGGTTTCGGGTAGCTGATCAAGTTACTGCGCCTTGTAGTCTTAGCACCTAGGTAGTCAAATACCTAGGTTACAAGGTGTTGAACAAGAGAGGTTGCCTTAGGAACTCTGGGAGTGCTCTAGAATAGTTAGCTAACTGGGGACGGGATAACGGACTAGAGAGAGCTGTTTTCCCCGGCCTCGTTAGTTAACTGAGGGGGTGGAATAATGGACAAGATAGAGCTATTTCCCCCACCCCCCTGTTACAATGTTGGCAGCGGTGTTGAACAATGTTTATGGCAGTGTTCATTTAACATTGTTCAGTCCCACGTGTCCTTTTGCCGCTCAGGCGCTATCAGGGAGATCTTGACAGGTGTTTAATATTCGCGAGTTAGCGAGTTTTTTTCAGGTTAGGAGATAGTGTTTCTCTGGCGATGTGATTTTGTGAGTTTTGTGAAGTTCAGGGAATGTTCACCAGAACTTGCGTGTGTAGTGATTAATGTTAGTGATAATTTTGGCGATTTGGGAACTCAGCGGTTGGTGGTAGTGCAGGTCAGCTGAGTATGACAGGTGACCCCGCATGTCCCAGGGGGACACCCAGCCTCCGCTGGTCTCCAGGTCAGTTGGGGAGTGGCAGGTGTAGTTCTTATGTAGTTTTAAGTGGTGGTTCTGCTCAGATTATTGCGATCGACTGTTTAATCCATTTGAACGCAATAACCCGAGGTGTACTGGTTTTGTAAAGCATGCTAGGGAGAGGCTTGGTATGTCAGTAGACTTCACGTTGGGGACGCTCGACGTTAGATAGTCTGGTCACACGGGTGGCAAAAAATTGGAGTTGTGGACCCACGGAGAAGCGAGGGAAACACTCTGGGTCACGTAGGTGGCTGTAGGTTAAAGGTGGGAGTAACGGCTGTTTAAGTACTTAAGATTAAGAACGGTACAGTTAAGTTAGGCTAGTATTTTGTCTATTAGTATTGATTTTTTTGTGACAAGTTAAAAGTAGTGACGACCTTATTCTTTCTTCTCTAAACTTTACTCTGTTACTGTTTTATGTTCCACCAAGTCAGTATCATTCAGTGTTAATAGGATAATTTTAAAATTTGAGCGTAGTCGTTGCCAGGAGGAGAGCATTATGTGGGGACCGACCTGTGAGATTTATATTTATTTAATTTATATGAATTTATATTTACGTTAATTTATATACTTCGATAGCAATTTGTATAATGATAAGTGGACTGTATTTCTGCAATAATCTCTTAATCTCACAAATCGATCCTCTACACATTAGGGGGGGTTATTAGTTTATATATATGCAGCCAATCAAACTACAGAATTAACTACATATATTGAAGAGGTTCCTTATCTTATAGTACAGCAGGTTAGTCCACCAGGTATAACTAGGGTGTAGACACCAAATTATCCTCTTTGAGGCAGCTTCCATCACCCAGTAACTGGTGCACAAAATCTTTGCTTCCTCGTCTTGACCTGTCAAAAGGGCGCTAGCTGTGAAGCCAGATTCTATATATGACAAGTATTTCAGAGAAAACTGTACATGGAACATGAAGACCTGGCTTAATTACCTTTAGTTTGAGGCTTCCACGTGCTCTAACCGGGTCACCCTATATAATGACATTAATGGCCACTAATGAATGATACATGGGTTTCGGAAAGAACACTTAACTTGAATTTGTAGACAGCGTGTTGATAATGGTACACTTCTGGTTTCCATAACACTACGTCCAAGTAAAATTAACAGGAGCCGTATTTGCTCCTGTGAGCCTCTGGTCTAGTATAAACAATGGCTGTTTAACACTCCATACTATTGACGTTACTGGCCGACATTGTCCAGATATGATAGGAGCCAAATTTGCTCCACACGTCTCGGAGGTGACACAACAATGGCTGCCCCTTCCTCACCCTGATGCCTGGCTTACATTGTCCACATGTCAGAAAGTGATAGAAGGGTCACATTTACTCTACTTTAATATTGATAATTAAGTTAATTTATATGAGATGTTTTATGATGGTAAAGTCCAAAGACTAATGTATTTAAGAATAATTCCCAGCAGAATAGCTGGTGAATTATAATAGTATGTGGTGATGATATCCCGTTTTCTTTAGACGGTAATTCCACTACAAGTTACGTTTTCTATGGGTAACTTGTTTATACAACACAGCTATTATCTGTCTGTATGATATTATTATTAAATGGTGTCGGATTTTCCGACATAATTCCCCAGGGGCTGCTCACGGGTCGAAGTCCTAATTAGAACAGACGAACACCGATACTCCTCCTTCGAATTATTAGATTAATTTGATGTTAGTAGTTAGTAATCACACATTGGTGCGTCTGTTCGTACAGGACGGATGTCCCGTACTAGAGTTGCAGGGGTTAGAAGTCTAATGCGATTTCATTTCCCTGTCAACTCTTGAAAGGCTAATATTCAAGCCTTATTACATATTATTTAACCCAGAAGACTGGATGTGATCAAGTACTACAGTCAAGTATGATTCAGGGACTGCAGTGAGATCAGTGACATTAGATATAACTTGAAGTTTGTTCAGGTAACTGGTCACTGATATATAAACACTGAGGCCCATGGAATACATCTTGATTAAATAATAAATGTATCAAATCAGTCATCAGATTTATTGGGGTTTAATTTAGTTAATTGATTCAGAAGATTGAATAGCTCATCATTAAAGTAAAGTATGGTTCTGAGACTGCAGTGGGTTCAGTGACATTGGTCGCAGTGACTTGTAGCTGTTTAAGCTACTGTTCACTGATTTGCCACTGAGTCCTCATGAACTTATCTTCAGCTTTAAATGATGATACTAACATCAACCTCTGTTGGTATAGTCAGCTGTAATCTCCTTAGTATAATGCTACTGGAGAAATATAATCAGCTGACAAATTTAGATTTCTACTGGTATTGTTTATCTGCAGGCATAGGTCTCCTCAGGCTTGATACTGGGCCTGAGAGTAATTTACCTCCTGCAGAGTTTAACATGGTTATACCCTGATATTTAGTAGGGCTACCGATGAATCGATGGTAGTAGTCTGTCCCCACAAGGACAGCCATTTGGCATTTGATTTGCTCAAATTTACCTGCAGCTGCTTTATAATAGCTTTCCAGGTCAGCATAATCAACTGTTGATTGTTGTGACAAATCTTCACATTTCTTGATCTGTCTTGTTAAGTGGCCTTTAAGACCTGCAAGGGTTCTTTTCATTCTCCCTGCATTATCCATACTGGCTAGTTGGTAAAGCCTTGTGGGACTTGTACTTGGGCTGCTCATAATACTGAACAAACACTAATGGTAGCCTAGGGTAAATTCTGCACTCACTAGGCAATAATCCTACCTCTACTAGAGGTTAGCACTTAAAATTAATACACATTATATATATATACAATCATACACACTAATGATTTTAGTGATAAACCAGTGTCACTGGAAGTACCTTTAGGTTAGCTCCTCTATATCACCCTAGGATGGTAGAGACACTAATTAATCACTCAAAGGTGTAATGATCATAAGTAAATTATTATATACACAACTCAACTCGAGTTGATAAAAATTACACCCAAAATAGGGTCTGGACCATTCATTAATGGTGTTAGGTTATTCAATATAGTACAACTGACTATGGTAATAATGGGACTAGGATGAACAATAATAGTTCAACTAGTCATATCCTACCCTGTTGTGGGTTGGCAATTAGTAAATATTATACTGTGATCACTAGTGCAATATATATTAAATGATTCTCTATTTTGGAGAAATAATATACACAATTATTGATAATAGCCTCTTAATTAGCCTCTATGAAACTTCTAATATTATCTAGAAGTATTAAATATTATTAGTGACCTCGCGAAATAAAGTCCACAAAATTCGTAGATAATCTCTCGCGAAATGTAACACCACGAAATCCGTGAACAATCTTGCGAGGACACAGCCACTAATTTGGCTGGCTTCTATATTAGCGCTGTCATTTCACGAAATAACACGCCACCAAATATCTGTGGGTGTGCATGAAACCGCTGACGAAGCTGAACTCGGCTGAGGGAGGCTCCTGAGCTCCCTCGAGGCTACGCTGCCGTCTTGACTGCTGGCTTTGTTTAAATAACACTGCACTAGTATATTTAATGAATCCACTGGTTAACTGGTTCATCCGGTACTAAGATGACCAAATGTGGGTTCATAGGACCGAATATTCCGGTTCTGAAGGTCCAAATAATCCGTCATCCGGTTCGAAGATGACCAAATAATGTGGGGACCGACCTGTGAGATTTATATTTATTTAATTTATATGAATTTATATTTACGTTAATTTATATACTTCGATAGCAATTTGTATAATGATAAGTGGACTGTATTTCTGCAATAATCTCTTAATCTCACAAATCGATCCTCTACACATTAGGGGGGGGGTGTTATTAGTTTATATATATGCAGCCAATCAAACTACAGAATTAACTACATATATTGAAGAGGTTCCTTATCTTATAGTACAGCAGGTTAGTCCACCAGGTATAACTAGGGTGTAGACACCAAATTATCCTCTTTGAGGCAGCTTCCATCACCCAGTAACTGGTGCACAAAATCTTTGCTTCCTCGTCTTGACCTGTCAAAAGGGCGCTAGCTGTGAAGCCAGATTCTATATATGACAAGTATTTCAGAGAAAACTGTACATGGAACATGAAGACCTGGCTTAATTACCTTTAGTTTGAGGCTTCCACGTGCTCTAACCGGTTCACCCTATATAATGACATTAATGGCCACTAATGAATGATACATGGGTTTCGGAAAGAACACTTAACTTGAATTTGTAGACAGCGTGTTGATAATGGTACACTTCTGGTTTCCATAACACTACGTCCAAGTAAAATTAACAGGAGCCGTATTTGCTCCTGTGAGCCTCTGGTCTAGTATAAACAATGGCTGTTTAACACTCCATACTATTGACGTTACTGGCCGACATTGTCCAGATATGATAGGAGCCAAATTTGCTCCACACGTCTCGGAGGTGACACAACAATGGCTGCCCCTTCCTCACCCTGATGCCTGGCTTACATTGTCCACATGTCAGAAAGTGATAGAAGGGTCACATTTACTCTACTTTAATATTGATAATTAAGTTAATTTATATGAGATGTTTTATGATGGTAAAGCCCAAAGACTAATGTATTTAAGAATAATTCCCAGCAGAATAGCTGGTGAATTATAATAGTATGTGGTGATGATATCCCGTTTTCTTTAGACGGTAATTCCACTACAAGTTACGTTTTCTATGGGTAACTTGTTTATACAACACAGCTATTATCTGTCTGTATGATATTATTATTAAATGGTGTCGGATTTTCCGACACATTATGATTGGACTGTGTGAACCATATACAAACTACAGGGTCACACAACAGGATGGAACACGGGTATTGTCGCCTTTCTGTTCATTCACAGGTTGGAGCCAGAAGAGAGGCGCGACGCATATACAGAAGAGAGAGACGGCTGCTTGGTACCATACTCTTGGGCGTTTATCACCACCTCGACGACCAGCCCCTACCTGGATTGTCATTGGCTCCTCCACCACCACCACCCCGGGGGACCCCCAAGATACAGCCCTCTCAGTTGGTCAACATTTGTCTACCCAGTGGACCCCAGGATGGACGGACCCCAGTGGACCCCAAACCGGACGGACCCCCAGTGGACCCCAGGTCGTTCTGCAGACGACCCCAGACGACCCAGTTAAGATGGAAGAGGAACAACAACGACTCCAGTCTGTCCCACCAACATCGGTCTACCCAGGATGGACCCCAGGACGTACGGACCCCAATGGACCCAAGGTCGCTTGTCAAAGACCCATGGGAGGAGGACGAGAGAAGAAAGAAGATGGAAGAAAGAAGAGAGAAGAAAGAAGAGAGAAGAAAAAAGAAGAAGATAAGACCAAGCTGAGTGAGACACGATGCCTAGTGTCCCTTGCTGGTGTCAGCATCATTGCATGGAGCGTAATTGCAAGACAGGATCGTTTGCCTTAACTGGCCGCCCCTCCTGCAAGCATGTTGCTCTGTTGAGTGATTCCTCTTGTGTCGTGCGGACTTGATGTGGCTGTCAGAAGTGGCCCTCTGAAGAAAGCGTGCTGGAGCAACAGGGAGGAAAGAAGTAGGATGGGATTTCTACGGTGGCAACTATTTGGAGGTCCGGAAACTTGTAGTCCCTATAGCTGTGAAGAACCCCAATATACGTCTCTCATGGTGACTAACGTAGGGCCAATTACAGATCAGCTGGGACAACCGAATTCCACGGTCCTGTGTGCAGTTCAAGTAGTAACGGCTTCCTCGTTGACCAAGGGTTGTTGTGCGTTAACGACGGAGAAGCGACGGAGGCAGTTGTGATGAAGAAATGTGGTACAGGACTATCTACAAGACCAAGCAGTGACGTCGCCCAGCCAGAGACAATGGACGTCGGTCTACATATTTAATTTTTTAGAGTAGGATGATGTATATTTGTTTAGCTAGGATGTATTCTTTTCGTTAATAAAATTGTCGCACACAGCTAGCTCGCTTTAGCAGTGTTGCAAAAACTTTATTTTCGGGGAGAAGGGGAGATGTAACACTGTAAAGGTGTTTAGTTTAGTTGTATTTAAAATACATAGAGATATATGAGTCAGACAAGGATTTGACAGGCGCCATTCTGGCGGCCTGAATCTCACACCTCTAAGAGTTAATGACCACCAAGTGACCTGAGGTCAGATCATGCGAATTTCACCTTGCTTCTGCTAATCTTATAATTGGAGCCTGGTAGCCTTCAAACATGCCGACAATTAAGGAGGGGCTTGGTAGAGTGCCTGAGGCTATCTACTTGTGGGCGGAGTTAGTTACTAGGTTCCCCAATATATACTCGGAGAGCTATCGATTCGAGAGCATTAACAAAAGAGAAGAACAGCAGCCAGCAGAGCAGAGAAGACGGCCTAGCAGGGAGGCTGTCGGCCGGCAGGGCGGGACAGTCTCTGTCAACTACAGAACCCTCCTCCCCCTCTATCCAGCTATAGGCAGACACTTGGTGAGTTGAGCATTAAGGTGACTTGGTCGTGTTTACATATGTTGTGTGATGATCAGGGGCAGTCAGTTGTAGGGTTCTCAAATTCTTGGATGATGACTCACTTTGAATATTAATCTTTAACATTTTAATTGAATTGCTAAATTATGATACTTATCATGTGAAATATAATTATGATTTAAATTGGCTTTAACTGTGTTCCCTAGAGATTTTGAGTTGAGGTGAGAAAGCCTCTGTGGTTACTGGTTCATGATATTAATGAGTACATGGTAATAACATCTTTTGAGAATATTTTGATACAGACAAGTTCCATTCCTTGTCTTGTATGTAATGGTCTAAAATTGATGGTGGCAGCATTTCGTCTTCTACTATCTACTCTTCTTCTTCTGCTATCTACTCTTCTACTTCTACCTATCTACACCTCTCCCTCCACCCCTCTCTAAACTCTCACTTTCAACTAATGACCCTCCTCGCTCCTCCCACCTCTCTCACCCCAAACCCTCACTAATTACTTCACTATTCATTTCTTTCCTTTCGTTTTCTTTTATACGTTTGTGGCAGTGTAATGTGTTCTAGAGTTCTCTCTAGGGTTTCGGGTAGCTGATCAAGTTACTGCGCCGTGTAGTCTTAGCACCTAGGTAGTCAAATACCTAGGTTACAAGGTGTTGAACGAGAGAGGTTTCCTTAGGAACTCTGGGAGTGCTCTAGAATAGTTAGCTAACTGGGGACGGGATAACGGACTAGAGAGAGCTGTTTTCCCCAAAGCTCGTTAGTTAACTGAAGGGGGTGGAATAATGGACAAGATAGAGCTATTTCCCCCCCCCCCCCATTACAATGTTGGCAGCGGTGTTGAACAATGTTTATGGTAGTGTTCATTTAACATTGTTCAGTCCCACGTGTCCTTTTGCCGCTCAGGCGCTATCAGGGAGATCTTGACAGGTGTTTAATATTCGCGAGTTAGCGAGTTTTTTTTCAGGTTAGGAGATAGTGATTCTCTGGCGATGTGTTTTAGTGATTTTGTGAGTTTTGTGAAGTTCAGGGAATGTTCACCAGAACTTGCGTGTGTAGTGATTAATGTTAGTCATAATTTTGGCGATTTGGGAACTCAGCGGTTGGTGGTAGTGCAGGTCAGCTGAGTATGACAGGTGACCCCGCATGTCCCAGGGGGACACCCAGCCTCCACTGGTCTCCAGGTCAGTTGGGGAGTGGCAGGTGTAGTTCTTAAGTAGTTTTAAGTTTTGGTCTGCTCAGAATATTGTGATCGACTGTTTTACTCCATTTGAACGCAGTAACCCGAGGTGTACTGGTTTTGTACAGCATGCTAGGGGGAGGATTAGTATGTCAGTAGACTTCACGTTGGGGCCGCTCGACGTTAGATAATCTGGTCACAGGGGTGGCAAAAGTTTGGAGTTGTGGACCCGCGGAGAAGCGAGGGAAACACTCTGGGTCACGTAGGTGGCTGTAGGTTAAGGATGGGAGTAACGGCTGTTTAAGTACTTAAGATTAAGAACGGTACAGTTAAGTTAGGCTAGTATTTTGTCTATTAGTATTGATTTTTTTTTGTGACAAGTTAAAAGTAGTGACGACCTTATTCTTTCTTCTCTAAACTTTACTCTGTTACTGTTTTATGTTCCACCAAGTCAGTATCATTCAGTGTTAATTGGATTATTTTAAAATTTGAGTGTAGTCGTTGCCAGGAGGAGAGCATTATGATCGGACTGTGTGAACCCTATACAAACTACAGGGTCACACAACAGGATGGAAGACGGGTATTGTCGCCTTTCTGTTCATTCACAGGTTGGAGCCACAAGAGAGGCGCGACGCCTATACAGAAGAGAGAGACGGCTGCTTGGTACCATACTCTTGGGCGTTTATCACCATCTCGACGACCAGCCCCTACTTGGATTGTCATTGGCTCCTCCCACTTATGGGAGCCGGTCGGCCGAGCGGACAGCACGCTGGACTTGTGATCCTGTGGTCCTGGGTTCGATCCCAGGCGCCAGCGAGAAACAATGGGCAGAGTTTCTTTCACCCTATGCCCCTGTTACCTAGCAGTAAAATAGGTACCTGGGTGTTAGTCAGCTGTCACAGGCTGCTTCCTGGGGGTAGAGGCCTGGTCGAGGACCGGGCCGCGGGGACACTAAAGCCCCGAAATCATCTCAAGATAACCACCACCACCACCACCCTGGGGGACCCCAAAGATACACCCCTCTCAGTCGGTCAACATTGGTCTACCCAGTGGACCCCAAGACGGACGGACCTCAGTGGACCCCAAGACGGACGGACCCCCAGTGGACCCCAGGCCGTTCTGCAGACGTCCCCAGACGACCCAGTAAAGATGGAAGAAGAACAACAACGACTCCAGTCTGTCCCACCAATATCGGTCTACCCAGGATGGACCCCAGGATGGACGGACCCCAATGGACCCAAGGTCGCTTGTCAAAGACCCATGGGAGGACGACGAGAGAAGAAAGAAGATGGAAGAAAAAAGAGAGAAGAAAGAAGAGAGAAGAAAGAAGAAGAAGATAAGACCAAGCTGAGTGAGACACGATGCCTAGTGTCCTTTGCTGGTGTCAGCATCATTGCATGGAGCATAATTGCAAGACAGGATCGTTTGCCTTAACTGGCCGCCCCTCCTGCAAGCATGTTGCTCTGTTTAGTGATTCCTCCTGTGTCGTGCGGACTTGATGTGGCTGTCAGAAGTGGCTCTCTGAAGAAAGCGTGCTGGAGCAACAGGGAGGAAAGAAGTAGGATGGGATTTCTACGGTGGCAACTATTTGGAGGTCTCGAAACTTGTAGTCCCTATAGCTGTGAAGAACCCCAATATACGTCTCTCATGGTGACTGACGTAGGGCCAATTACAGATCAGCTGGGACAACCGAATTCCACTGTCCTGTGCGCAGTTCAAGTAGTAACGGCTTCCTGGTTGACCAAGGGTTGTTGTGCGTTAACGATGGAGAAGCGACGGAGGCAGTTGTGTTGAAGAAATATGGTACAGGACTATTTACAAGCAGGTGATGAGTCACAATAACGTGGCTGAAGTATGTTGACCAGACCACACACTAGAAGTTGAAGGGACGACAACGTTTCGGTCCGTCCTGGACCATTCTCAAGTCGACCGAAACGTCGTCGTCCCTTCAACTTCTAGTGTGTGGTCTGGCCAACGGACTATCTACAAGACCAAGCAGTGACGTCGCCCAGCCAGAGACAATGGACGTCGGTCTACATATTTAATATTTTAGAGTAGGATGATGTATATTTGTTTAGCTAGGATGTATTCTTTTCGTTAATAAAGTTGTCGCACACAGCTAGCTCGCTTTAGCAGTGTTGCAAAAACTTTATTTTCGGGGAGAAGGGGAGATGTAACACTGTAAAGGTGTTTGGTTTAGTTGTATTTAAAATACATAGAGATATATGAGTCAGACAAGGATTTGACAGGCGCCATTCTGGCAGCCTGAATCTCACACCTCTAAGAGTTAGTGACCACCAAGTGACTTGAGGTCAGATCATGCGAATTTCACCTTGCTTCTGCTAATCTTATAATTGGTGCCGGGTAGCCTTCAAACATGCCAACGTTTAAGGAGTGGCTTGGTAGAGTGCCTGAGGCTATCTACTTGTGGGCGGAGTTAGTTACTAGGTTCCCCAATATATACTCGGAGAGCTATCGATTCGAGAGCATTAACAAAAGAGAAGAACAGCAGCCAGCAGAGCAGAGAAGACGACCTAGCAGGGAGGCTGCCGGCCCGCAGGGCGGGACAGTCTCTGTCAACTACAGACCCCTCCCCCCCCCCTCTATCCAGCTATAGGCAGACACTTGGTAAGTTGAGCATTAAGGTGACTTGGTCGTGTTTACATATGTTGTGTGATGATCAGGGGCAGTCAGTTGTAGGGTTCTCAAATTCTTGGATGATGGCTCACTTTGAAAATTAATCTTCAACATTTTAATTGAATTGCTAAATTATGATACTTATCATGTGAAATATAATTATGATTTAAATTGGCTTTAACTGCGTTCCCTAGAGTTTTTGAGTTGAGGTGAGAAAGCCTCTGTGGTTACTGGTTCATGATATTAATGAGTACATGGTAATAACATCTTTTGAGAATATTTTGATACAGACAAGTTCCATTCCTTGTCTTGTATGTAATGGTCTAGAATGGATGGCGGCAGCATTTCGTCTTCTACTATCTACTCTTCTTCTTCTACTATCTACTCTTCTACTTCTACCTATCTACACCTCTCCCTCCACCCCTCTCTAAACTCTCACTTTCAACTAATGACCCTCCTCGCTCCTCCCACCTCTCCACCTCCCTCACCCCAAACCCTCACTAATTACTTCACTATTCATTTCTTTCCTTTCGTTTTCTCTTATACGTTTGTGGCAGGTGAATGTGTTCTAGAGTTCTCTCTAGGGTTTCGGGTAGCTGATCAAGTTACTGCGCCTTGTAGTCTTAGTACCTAGGTAGTCAAATACCTAGGTTACAAGGTGTTGAACGAGAGAGGTTGCCTTAGGAACTCTGGGAGTGCTCTAGAATAGTTAGCTAACTGGAGACGGGATAATGGACTAGAGAGAGCTGTTTCCCCCGGCCTCGTTAGTTAACTGGGGAACTGGGGTGGAATAATGGACAAGATAGGGCTATTTCCCCCATCCCCGGTTACAATGTTGGCAGCGGTGTTGAACAATGTTTATGGCAGTGTTCATTTAACATTGTTCAGTCCCACGTGTCCTTTTGCCGCTCAGCCGCTATCAGGGAGATCTTAACAGGTGTTTAATATTCGCGAGTTAGCAAGTTTTTTTTCAGGTTAGGAGATAGTGATTCTCTGGCGATGTGTTTTAGTGATTTTGTGAGTTTTGTAAAGTTCAGGGAATGTTCACCAGAACTTGCGTGTGTAGTGATTAATGTTAGTGATAATTTTGGCGATTTGGGAACTCAGCGGTTGGTGGTAGTGCAGGTCAGCTGAGTATGACAGGTGACCCCGCATGTCCCAGGGGGACACCCAGCCTCCGCTGGTCTGCAGGTCAGTTGGGGACTGGCAGGTCCCCAACCTGCCAGTCACGTAGGTGGCTGTGGGTTAAGGATGGGAGTAACGGCTGTTTAAGTACTTAAGATTAAGAACGGTACAGTTAAGTTAGTCTAGTATTTTGTCTATTGGTATTGATTTTTTTTTTTTTTGTGACAAGTTAAAAATAGTGACGACCTTATTCTTTCTTCTCTAAACTTTACTCTGTTACTGTTTTATGTTCCACCAAGTCAGTATCATTCAGTGTTAATTGGATTATTTTAAAATTTGAGTGTAGTCGTTGCCAGGAGGAGAGCATTATGATCGGACTGTGTGAACCCTATACAAACTACAGGGTCACACAACAGGATGGAAGACGGGTATTGTCGCCTTTCTGTTCATTCACAGGTTGGAGCCAGAAGAGAGGTGCGACGCATATACAGAAGAGAGAGACGGCTGCTTGGTACCATACTCACGGGCGTTTATCACCACCTCGACGACCAGCCCCTACCTGGATTGTCATTGGCTCCACCACCACCACCACCCCGGGGTACCCCCAAGATACAGCCTTCTCAGTAGGTCAACATTGGTCTACCCAGTAGACCCCAGGACGGACGGACCCCAGTGGACCCCAAGACGGAAGGACCCCCAGTGGACCCCAGGTCGTTCTGCAGACGACCCAGTAAAGATGGAAGAGGTACAACAACGACTCCAGTCTGTCCCACCAACATCGGTCTACCCAGGATGGACCCCAGGACGTACGGACCCCAATGGACCCAAGGTCGCTTGTCAAAGACCCATGGGAGGACGACGAGAGAAGAAAGAAGATGGAAGAAAGAAGAGAGAAGAAAGAAGAGAGAAGAAAGAAGAAGAAGATAAGACCAAGCTGAGTGAGACACGATGCCTAGTGTCCCTTGCTGATGTCAGCATCATTGCATGGAGCGTAATTGCAAGACAGGATCGTTTGCCTTAACTGGCCGCCCCTCCTGCAAGCATGTGGCTCTGTTGAGTGATTCCTCCTGTGTCGTGCGGACTTGATGTGGCTGTCAGAAGTGGCTCTCTGAAGAAAGCGTGCTGGAGCAACAGGGAGGAAAGAAGTAGGATGGGATTTCTACGGTGGCAACTATTTGGAGTTCCCGAAACTTGTAGTCCCTATAGCTGTGAAGAACCACAATATACGTCTCTCATGGTGACTGACGTAGGGCCAATTACAGATCAGCTGGGACAACCGAATTCCATGGTCCTGTGCGCAGTTCAAGTAGTAACGGCTTCCTCGATGACCAAGGGTTGTTGTGCGTTAACTACGGAGAAGCGACGGAGGCAGTTGTGATGAAGAAATGTGGTACAGGACTATCTACAAGACCAAGCAGTGACGTCGCCCAGAAAGAGACAATGGACGTCGGTCTACATATTTAATTTTTTAGAGTAGGATGATGTATATTTGTTTAGCTAGGATGTATTCTTTTCGTTAATAAAGTTGTCGCACACAGCTAGCTCGCTTTAGCAGTGTTGCAAAAACTTAATTTTCGGGGAGAAGGGGAGATGTAACACTGTAAAGGTGTTTGGTTTAGTTGTATTTAAAATACATAGAGATATATGAGTCAGACAAGGATTTGACAGGCACCATTCTGGCGGCCTGAATCTCACACCTCTAAGAGTTAATGACCACCAAGTGCCCTGAGGTCAGATCATGCGAATTTCACCTTGCTTCTGCTAAACTTATAATTGGAACATGGTAGCCTTCAAACATGCCGACGTTTAAGGAGTGGCTTGGTAGAGTGCCTGAGGCTATCTACTTGTGGGCGGAGTTAGTTACTAGGTTCCCCAATATATACTCGGAAAGCTATCGATTCAAGAGCTTTAACAAAAGAGAAGAACAGCAGCCAACAGAGCAGAGAAGATGGCTTTGCAGGGAGGCTGTCGGCTGGCAGGGCGGGACAGTCTCTGTCAACTACAGAACCCTCCCCCCCCTCTATCCAGCTATAGGCAGACACTTGGTGAGTTGAGCATTAAGGTGACTTGGTCGTGTTTACATATTTTGTGTGATGATCAGGGGCAGTCAGTTGTAGGGTTCTCAAATTCTTGGATGATGGCTCACTTTGAATATTAATCTTTAACATTTTAATTGAATTGCTAAATTATGATACTTATCATGTAAATTATAATTACGATTTAAATTGGCTTTAACTGTGTTCCCTAGAGTTTTTGAGTTGAGGTGAGAAAGCCTCTGTGGTTACTGGTTCATGATATTAATGAGTACATGGTAATAACATCTTTTGAGAATATTTTGATACAGACAAGTTCCATTCCTTGTCTTGTATGTAATGGTCTAAAATGGATGGTGGCAGCATTTCGTCTTCTACTATCTACTCTTCTTCTTCTACTATCTACTCTTCTACTTCTACCTATCTACACCTCTCCCTCCACCCCTCTCTAAACTCTCACTTTCAACTAATGACCCTCCTCGCTCCTCCTACCTCTCCACCTCTCTCACCCCAAACCCTCACTAATTACTTCACTATTCATTTCTTTCCTTTCGTTTTCTCTTATACGTTTGTGGCAGTGGAATGTGTTCTAGAGTTCTCTCTAGGGTTTCGGGTAACTGATCAAGTTACTGCGCCTTGTAGTCTTAGCACCTAGGTAGTCAAATACCTAGGTTACAAGGTGTTGAACGAGAGAGGTTGCCTTAGGAACTCTGGGAGTGCTCTAGAATAGTTAGCTAACTGGGGACGGGATAATGGACTAGAGAGAGCTGTTTCCCCCGGCCTCGTTAGTTAACTGGGGAACTGGGGTGGAATAATGGACAAGATAGGGCTATTTCCCCCACCCCCGGTTACAATGTTGGCAGCGGTGTTGAACAATGTTTATGGCAGTGTTCATTTAACATTGTTCAGTCCCACGTGTCCTTTTGCCGCTCAGGCGCTATCAGGGAGATCTTGACAGGTGTTTAATATTCGCGAGTTTGCAAGTTTTTTTCAGGTTAGGAGATAGTGATTCTCTGGCGATGTGTTTTAGTGATTTTGTGAGTTTTGTGAAGTTCAGGGAATGTTCACCAGAACTTGCGTGTGTAGTGATTAATGTTAGTGATAATTTTGGCGATTTGGGAACTCAGCGGTTGGTGGTAGTGCAGGTCAGCTGAGTATGACAGGTGACCCTGCATGTCCCAAGGGGACACCCAGCCTCCACTGGTCTCCAGGTCAGTTGGGGAGTGGCAGGTGTAGTTCTTAAGTAGTTTTAAGTGGTGGTTCTGCTCAGAATATTGTGATCGATTGTTTTACTCCATTTGAACGCAATAACCCGAGGTGTACTGGTTTTGTACAGCATGCTAGGGAGAGGCTTAGTATGTCAGTAGACTTCACGTTGGGGACGCTCGACGTTAGATAATCTGGTCACAGGGGTGGCAAAAGTTTGGAGTTGTGGACCCGCGGAGAAGCGAGGGAAACACTCTGGGTCACGTAGGTGGCTGTAGGTTAAGGATGGGAGTAACGGCTGTTTAAGTACTTAAGATTAAGAACGGTACAGTTAAATTAGGCTAGTATTTTGTCTATTAGTATTGATTTTTTTTTTGTGACAAGTTAAAAGTAGTGACGACCTTATTCTTTCTTCTCTAAATTTTACTCTGTTACTGTTTTATGTTCCACCAAGTCAGTATCATTCAGTGTTAATTGGATTATTTTAAAATTTGAGTGTAGTCGTTGCCAGGAGGAGAGCATTATGATCGGACTGTGTGAACCCTATACAAACTACAGGGTCACACAACAGGATGGAAGACGGGTATTGTCGCCTTTCTGTTCATTCACAGGTTGGAGCCACAAGAGAGGCGCGACGCATATACAGAAGAGAGAGACGGCTGCTTGGTACCATACTCTTGGGCGTTTATCACCATCTCGACGACCAGCCCCTACTTGGATTGTCATTGGCTCCTCCCACTTATGGGAGCCGGTCGGCCGAGCGGACAGCACGCTGGACTTGTGATCCTGTGGTCCTGGGTTCGATCCCAGGCGCCAGCGAGAAACAATGGGCAGAGTTTCTTTCACCCTATGCCCCTGTTACCTAGCAGTAAAATAGGTACCTGGGTGTTAGTCAGCTGTCACAGGCTGCTTCCTGGGGGTAGAGGCCTGGTCGAGGACCGGGCCGCGGGGACACTAAAGCCCCGAAATCATCTCAAGATAACCACCACCACCACCACCCTGGGGGACCCCAAAGATACACCCCTCTCAGTCGGTCAACATTGGTCTACCCAGTGGACCCCAAGACGGACGGACCTCAGTGGACCCCAAGACGGACGGACCCCCAGTGGACCCCAGGTCGTTCTGCAGACGTCCCCAGACGACCCAGTATAGATGGAAGAGGAACAACAACGACTCCAGTCTGTCCCACCAACATCGGTCTACCCAGGATGGACCCCAGGACGGACGGACCCCAATGGACCCAAGGTCGCTTGTCAAAGACCCATGGGAGGACGACGAGAGAAGAAAGAAGATGGAAGAAAGAAGAGAGAAGAAAGAAGAGAGAAGAAAGAAGAAGATAAGACCAAGATGAGTGAGACACGATGCCTAGTGTCCTTTGCTGGTGTCAGCATCATTGCATGGAGCATAATTGCAAGACAGGATTGTTTGCCTTAACTGGCCGCCCCTCCTGCAAGCATGTTGCTCTGTTTAGTGATTCCTCCTGTGTCGTGCGGACTTGATGTGGCTGTCAGAAGTGGCTCTCTGAAGAAAGCGTGCTGGAGCAACAGGGAGGAAAGAAGTAGGATGGGATTTCTACGGTGGCAACTATTTGGAGGTCTCGAAACTTGTAGTCCCTATAGCTGTGAAGAACCCCAATATACGTCTCTCATGGTGACTGACATAGGGCCAATTACAGATCAGCTGGGACAACCGAATTCCACGGTCCTGTGCGCAGTTCAAGTAGTAACGGCTTCCTGGTTGACCAAGGGTTGTTGTGCGTTAACGATGGAGAAGCGACGGAGGCAGTTGTGTTGAAGAAATGTGGTACAGGACTATCTACAAGCAGGTGATGAGTCACAGTAACGTGGCTGAAGTATGTTGACCCGACCACACACTAGAGGTTGAAGGGACGACAACGTTTCAGTCCGTCCTGGACCATTCTCAAGTCGACCGAAACGTCGTCGTCCCTTCAACTTCTAGTGTGTGGTCTGGTCAACGGACTATCTACAAGACCAAGCAGTGACGTGGCCCAGCCAGAGACAATGGACGTCGGTCTACATATTTCATTTTTTAGAGTAGGATGATGTATATTTGTTTAGCTAGGATGTATTCTTTTCGTTAATAAAGTTGTCGCACACAGCTAGCTCGCTTTAGAAGTGTTGCAAAAACTTTATTTTCGGGGAGAAGGGGAGATGTAACACTGTAAAGGTGTTTGGTTTAGTTGTATTTAAAATACATAGAGATATATGAGTCAGACAAGGATTTGACAGGCGCCATTCTGGCGGCCTGAATCTCACACCTCTAAGAATTAATGACCACCAAGTGACTTGAGGTCAGATCATGCGAATTTCACCTTGCTTCTGCTAATCTTATAATTGGAGCCGGGTAGCCTTCAAACATGCCGACGTTTAAGGAGTGGCTTGGTAGAGTGCCTGAGGCTATCTACTTGTGGGCGGAGTTAGTTACTAGGTTCCCCAATATATACTCGGAGAGCTATCGATTCGAGAGCATTAACAAAAGAGAAGAACAGCAGCCAGCAGAGCAGAGAAGACGACCTAGCAGGGAGGCGGCCGGCCGGCAGGGCGGGACAGTCTCTGACAACTACAGAACCCTCCCCCCCCCCTCTATCCAGCTATAGGCAGACACTTGGTGAGTTGAGCATTAAGGTGACTTGGTCGTGTTTACATATTTTGTGTGATGATCAGGGGCAGTCAGTTGTAGGGTTCTCAAATTCTTGGATGATGGCTCACTTTGAATATTAATCTTTAACATTTTAATTGAATTGCTAAATTATGATACTTATCATGTAAATTATAATTACGATTTAAATTGGCTTTAACTGTGTTCCCTAGAGTTTTTGAGTTGAGGTGAGAAAGCCTCTGTGGTTACTGGTTCATGATATTAATGAGTACATGGTAATAACATCTTTTGAGAATATTTTGATACAGACAAGTTCCATTCCTTGTCTTGTATGTAATGGTCTAAAATGGATGGTAACAGCATTTCGTCTTCTACTATCTACTCTTCTTCTTCTACTATCTACTCTTCTACTTCTACCTATCTACACCTCTCCCTCCACCCCTCTCTAAACTCTCACTTTCAACTAATGACCCTCCTCGCTCCTCCCACCTCTCCACCTCTCTCACCCCAAACCCTCACTAATTACTTCACTATTCATTTCTTTCCTTTCGTTTTCTCTTATACGTTTGTGGCAGTGGAATGTGTTCTAGAGTTCTCTCTAGGGTTTCGGGTAGCTGATCAAGTTACTGCGCCTTGTAGTCTTAGTACCTAGGTAGTCAAATACCTAGGTTACAAGGTGTTCAACGAGAGAGGTTGCCTTAGGAACTCTGGGAGTGCTCTAGAATAGTTAGCTAACTGGGGACGGGATAATGGACTAGAGAGAGCTGTTTCCCCCGGCCTCGTTAGTTAACTGGGGAACTGGGGTGGAATAATGGACAAGATAGGGCTATTTCCCCCATCCCCGGTTACAATGTTGGCCGCGGTGTTGAACAATGTTTATGGCAGTGTTCATTTAACATTGTTCAGTCCCACGTGTCCTTTTGCTGCTCAGGCGCTATCAAGGAGATCTTGACAGGTGTTTAATATTCGCGAGTTTGCAAGTTTTTTTCAGGTTAGGAGATAGTGATTCTCTGGCGATGTGTTTTAGTGATTTTCTGAGTTTTGTAAAGTTCAGGGAATGTTCACCAGAACTTGCGTGTGTAGTGATTAATGTTAGTGATAATTTTGGCGATTTGGGAACTCAGCGGTTGGTGGTAGTGCAGGTCAGCTGAGTATGACAGGTGACCCCGCATGTCCCAGGGGGACACCAAGCCTCCGCTGGTCTGCAGGTCAGTTGGGGACTGGCAGGTGTAGTTCTTAAGTAGTTTTAAGTGGTGGTTCTGCTCAGAACATTGGGATCGACTGTTTTACTCCATTTGAACGCAATAACCCGAGGTGTACTGGTTTTGTACAGCATGCTAGGGAGAGGCTTAGTATGTCAGTACACTTCACGTTGGGGACGCTCGACGTTAGATAATCTGGTCACAGGGGTGGCAAAAGTTTGGAGTTGTGGACCCGCGGAGAAGCGAGGGAAACACTCTGGGTCACGTAGGTGGCTGTAGGTTAAGGATGGGAGTAACGGCTGTTTAAGTACTTAAGATATAGAACGGTACAGTTAAGTTAGGCTAGTATTTTGTCTATTAGTATTGATTTTTTTTTTGTGACAAGTTAAAAGTAGTGACGACCTTATTCTTTCTTCTCTAAACTTTACTCTGTTACTGTTTTATGTTCCAATAAGTCAGTATCATTCAGTGTTAATTGAATTATTTTAAAATTTGAGTGTAGTCGTTGCCAGGAGGAGAGCATTATGATCGGACTGTGTGAACCCTATACAAACTACAGGGTCACACAACAGGATGGAAGACGGGTATTGTCGCCTTTCTGTTCATTCACAGGTTGGAGCCACAAGAGAGGCGCGACGCATATACAGAAGAGAGAGACGGCTGCTTGGTACCATACTCTTGGGCGTTTATCACCATCTCGACGACCAGCCCCTACTTGGATTGTCATTGGCTCCTCCCACTTATGGGAGCCGGTCGGCCGAGCGGACAGCACGCTGGACTTGTGATCCTGTGGTCCTGGGTTCGATCCCAGGCGCCAGCGAGAAACAATGGGCAGAGTTTCTTTCACCCTATGCCCCTGTTACCTAGCAGTAAAATAGGTACCTGGGTGTTAGTCAGCTGTCACAGGCTGCTTCCTGGGGGTAGAGGCCTGGTCGAGGACCGGGCCGCGGGGACACTAAAGCCCCGAAATCATCTCAAGATAACCACCACCACCACCACCCTGGGGGACCCCAAAGATACACCCCTCTCAGTCGGTCAACATTGGTCTACCCAGTGGACCCCAAGACGGACGGACCTCAGTGGACCCCAAGACGGACGGACCCCCAGTGGACCCCAGGTCGTTCTGCAGACGTCCCCAGACGACCCAGTATAGATGGAAGAGGAACAACAACGACTCCAGTCTGTCCCACCAACATCGGTCTACCCAGGATGGACCCCAGGACGGACGGACCCCAATGGACCCAAGGTCGCTTGTCAAAGACCCATGGGAGGACGACGAGAGAAGAAAGAAGATGGAAGAAAGAAGAGAGAAGAAAGAAGAGAGAAGAAAGAAGACGATAAGACCAAGCTGAGTGAGACACGATGCCTAGTGTCCTTTGCTGGTGTCAGCATCATTGCATGGAGCATAATTGCAAGACAGGATTGTTTGCCTTAACTGGCCGCCCCTCCTGCAAGCATGTTGCTCTGTTTAGTGATTCCTCCTGTGTCGTGCAGACTTGATGTGGCTGTCAGAAGTGGCTCTCTGAAGAAAGCGTGCTGGAGCAACAGGGTGGAAAGAAGTAGGATGGGATTTCTACGGTGGCAACTATTTGGAGGTCTCGAAACTTGTAGTCCCTATAGCTGTGAAGAACCCCAATATACGTCTCTCATGGTGATTGACATAGGGCCAATTACAGATCAGCTGGGACAACCGAATTCCACGGTCCTGTGCGCAGTTCAAGTAGTAACGGCTTCCTGGTTGACCAAGGGTTGTTGTGCGTTAACGATGGAGAAGCGACGGAGGCAGTTGTGTTGAAGAAATGTGGTACAGGACTATCTACAAGCAGGTGATGAGTCACAGTAACGTGGCTGAAGTATGTTGACCCGACCACACACTAGAGGTTGAAGGGACGACAACGTTTCGGTCCGTCCTGGACCATTCTCAAGTCGACCGAAACGTCGTCGTCCCTTCAACTTCTAGTGTGTGGTCTGGTCAACGGACTATCTACAAGACCAAGCAGTGACGTCGCCCAGCCAGAGACAATGGACGTCGGTCTACATATTTCATTTTTTAGAGTAGGATGATGTATATTTGTTTAGCTAGGATGTATTCTTTTCGTTAATAAAGTTGTCGCACACAGCTAGCTCGCTTTAGCAGTGTTGCAAAAACTTTATTTTCGGGGAGAAGGGGAGATGTAACACTGTAAAGGTGTTTGGTTTAGTTGTATTTAAAATACATAGAGATATATGAGTCAGACAAGGATTTGACAGGCGCCATTCTGGCGGCCTGAATCTCACACCTCTAAGAGTTAATGACCACCAAGTGACTTGAGGTCAGATCATGCGAATTTCACCTTGCTTCTGCTAATCTTATAATTGGAGCCGGGTAGCCTTCAAACATGCCGACGTTTAAGGAGTGGCTTGGTAGAGTGCCTGAGGCTATCTACTTGTGGGCGGAGTTAGTTACTAGGTTCCCCAATATATACTCGGAGAGCTATCGATTCGAAAGCATTAACAAAAGAGAAGAACAGCAGCCAGCAGAGCAGAGAAGACGACCTAGCAGGGAGGCTGTCGGCCGGCAGGGCGGGACAGTCTCTGTCAACTACAGACCCCTCCCCCCCCCCTCTATCCAGCTATAGGCAGACACTTGGTGAGTTGAGCATTAAGGTGACTTGGTCGTGTTTACATATTTTGTGTGATGATCAGGGGCAGTCAGTTGTAGGGTTCTCAAATTCTTGGATGATGGCTCACTTTGAATATTAATCTTTAACATTTTAATTGAATTGCTAAATTATGATACTTATCATGTGAAATATAATTATGATTTAAATTGGCTTTAACTGTGTTCCCTAGAGTTTTTGAGTTGAGGTGAGAAAGCCTCTGTGGTTACTGGTTCATGATATTAATGAGTACATGGTAATAACATCTTTTGAGAATATTTTGATACAGACAAGTTCCATTCCTTGTCTTGTATGTAATGGTCTAGAATGGATGGCGGCAGCATTTCGTCTTCTACTATCTACTCTTCTTCTTCTACTATCTACTCTTCTACTTCTACCTATCTACACCTCTCCCTCCACCCCTCTCTAAACTCTCACTTTCAACTAATGACCCTCCTCGCTCCTCCCACCTCTCCACCTCTCTCACCCCAAACCCTCACTAATTACTTCACTATTCATTTCTTTCCTTTCGTTTTCTCTTATACGTTTGTGGCAGTGGAATGTGTTCTAGAGTTCTCTCTAGGGTTTCGGGTAGCTGATCAAGTTACTGCGCCTTGTAGTCTTAGCACCTAGGTAGTCAAATTCCTAGGTTACAAGGTGTTGAACGAGAGAGGTTGCCTTAGGAACTCTGGGAGTGCTCTAGAATAGTTAGCTAACTGGGGACGGGATAACGGACTAGAGAGAGCTGTTTCCCCCGGCCTCGTTAGTTAACTGGGGGTGGAATAATGGACAAGATAGAGCTATTTCCCCCACCCCCCGTTACATTGGGAAGCAGGAAGATGTCAAGTGAAACATTTATTGTGTGATTCATTTCAGTTATGTGTTTGTAGAAGAACATTTTTACTGTCGTGTCGATGGGTTGCAGGGTTGTCTGGGGAAGGAGTTGCTGAGAACTTCGAATCCAGCAGAGAGGGAGTAGTTGATGAGACTCTAAAGTTGTGGAAGGTACTGAGCTCTGTGGAAGAGCAGACATACAGTGAAGAGCAGGACTTCAAGCTGTGAGAAGAGGAGCAGTGGAATGAAGTTTCACATGCTTCTGTGATACAAGTGGTAAAGCACCATTGTTGCTCAAGGAAGACTTCATGGTGTAGCAGCCGGGAGAGCTGTGGAGGACCCTGGAAGATGGTTTCAGGAAAACCTGAAGATATCAGGGTAGTGAACTTCCAGATGTGGATAGGAAGTTCTTATTGACCACTTGTAGGGAGTTGGAAGAGCGTTTGGTTGTCATTAGCATGCAAGACACAGTGAAAGGTGGGTGATTGATTGATCATTGTTGTTTATCAAGGAATATTTATGCTAATATTTATGCTATTGCAGTCATAGGCTGGTTTTCCTTGTATGTATTTATATATATATATATATATATATATATATATATATATATATATATATATATATATATATATATATATATATATATATATATATATATATATATATATATATCTATATATATATATATATATATATATATATATATATATATATATATATATATATATATATATATATATATATATATATATATATATATGTTGTACCTAGTAGCTAGAACGTCGTACTCGGCCTGCTGTGCAAGGCCCGATTTGCCTTATGAGCCAAGTTTTACTGAATTAATATATTTTCTCTATTTTTTTTCTTATGAAATGATAAAGCTACCCATTTCATTATGTATAAGGTCAATTTTTTTTATTGGAGTTAAAATTAACGTAGATATATGACCGAACCTAACCAACCCTACCTAACCTATCTTTATAGGTTAGGTTAGGTTAGGTAGCCGAAAAAGTTAGGTTAGGTAGGTTAGGTAGTCGAAAAACAATTAATTCATGAAAACTTGGCTTATTAGGCAAATCGGGCCTTGCATAGTAGGCTGAGAAGTGCGTTCTGGCTACTAGGTACGACATATATATATATATATATATTTCTTCATAGAAGGTTGTAACAGAACCCATGAGCACCACACCAGAAATAAATACAGTTTTGATATTCCTAGAGTACGACTTAATCAAACCAGAAATGCTCTACAAATCAAGGGGCCCAGGATGTGGAATGACCTTCCCAACCATGTTAAAGACAGTACCTCTCTCAACCAGTTTAAGTTAAAAACGAAGCTATACCTAATAAATTCCCTGTAACCTACCTTACCTCTCTATTGTCAACCCATGTATGTTTTTTGTTTTTTTTTTGTTTTACAAATCAACGCTGTTTTAATGTAATTTTCTGTAATAATTTGTAATTGTATTTGTGCTGTTTTTTCAACAATGTTCCCCCCTCTTTTACCTCTATTTTTATTTGTACTCAACGCATTTTTTTCTTTTTACCCATTAGTTTTAAGCTTTAGTCAGTAGTGTTTTTTCCTGCCCGAAACGCTTTGCGTAATAGTGGCTTTAGGCATTGTATGTATGATCTCCTATCTATAAAGCCAACAAACTTTGTAAAATCTCTTTATGTATGTACCTTTGCCTAAATAAAAATTATTATTATTATTATTATTATTATTATTATTATATATATATATATATATATATATATATATATATATATATATATATATATATATAATATATATATATATATATATATATATATATATATATATATATATATATATATATATATATATATATATATATAATATATATATATATATATATATATATATATATATATATATATATATATATATATATATATATATATATATATATTTTGTGACGGTGTCCACTGTAACCTCTCTTGTTACCTAAATCTCAATAACTCTTGTTACCAATCGTACGTCACGGCTCGAAACCCTGACAACAGCAAGACCTTAAATGTCTAGGGCCAACAGCAAAATGCTGTTCTCTAGAGCGGGTCACCAGTGTAACCACATGATTGGCACAGGCAAAGAATTAAAGTATTTCTCTCTTAGGACTGAAGAAATATACATATAAAGTTTTATAATATATTAACTATAGTAATCTCAGTATTATATAACATCACAAATGGTCGAGATCACGTATAAAGTAAAATCAAAGAACCGTCTCTCCTTCAATATAACAAATTATGGCAAAACACCAATGTACAACAGACTTATCTCCAAAGATGTTATCCCTCCTGGTCCATGCTATTTACTGAATACTTTATCGGCGGGAGTCAAAAACATTGCTCCCGCCCCGCGAAAATTGCCAAACTTAAAGAGTATTAATTTAACTTACATGGAGCAATATAATGTGACAAGAGTAATCTTAAACTAACTTAATTAATGCTCAGAGTTACATGCATAACAGAGATAATGTAATTATTAATACATGCAGTAATTATAAATAAAATAACAGAGGGAAATGTTGGCACGCCCACCAGCCACCAGGAACCAAAACTCTCTAACGGGGCGCTGCCCCCTGATGTTCAAACAATTACAGATTCCCATCAGTGCTTCCCACTGATGGTCATTACAAAACCACTCCTCCCACGGAATCAGCTGTAAGCAAACAAAGAAAATATAACCGCTCCCACGGTGGGTAAAGTTGGGCCTATTCCAACATATAATATATAACTCATACCAGCAATGGAATATATAAACACCTAACTCACATACAGGTAATAAAGTATATATTCATATTATACACAATGCATATATAAGTACAAATTAATTTATTCAATTACGTATCTTATAGAGGTACGTAACATCCACCCCTATATTTTTTCCTTCCCAGCTTAGAAGAGTCATATCTCCGTAGCCTAAGTGTTTTCTAATGTTCAGGGAACATTTTCATGTGTGGGAGAGCGGGGAGCGTGATTAAGCTGGCTGTAAAGTGGCCAGCTAAGTTTGAAAATGCAAGGGGCTTACGCCTTTTGAAGCACAAGACGGTGACGAGCCATCCTGTTTCCCGCTAAGACGTCCTTCCTAGCACCTGATTGGCCAGGTGAGGTCACGTGCCGGAAGTGACCAATGACGAGAGCCCTCGGGCGGTGTGACGTCTTGAGGTTGAGGGGCGGCTGGCACCTGGGGCGGGAAGACAGTACGTCACGAGCCGTCAGAGAGGGAAGACGCGTTCGAGCGAGCTCCGGACCTAGAGAGCCCTTACCAATAGATTTAAGCTCCGCTTCGATTCTGCAGACAGTCTAGGAAGCCATCCGACTTCCGTGGAGTGCCCGGAGGCAAGGACGGACCGGATTGAAGAGCCGTATCAAGAGTCTGCAGCAGAGGGAACGTTGGGCTGGTGACGTCTGGGACGCCCACTAGAGGACAACGTCTAACAATCATCAAACGAGAAGCTAGGGCTGGGCCCAAATCTACTGGCAGTTAAGGCGAGGGGGGATCTGTGCTGGACTGTGAAGAGTCGGCAGTGCCAGTGAGTGTGGAGGACGACGACGGAGGTAGCTGTCTCCAGTACCCCAGAGAATAGGAGGAGGAAGGCAGTACCTGTTGGATGTGAGCACGGCGAGGACGCGTTACCACGAAGGCGGGGGAGGAACCTGTGTGTGTGTGGAAACTGTTCATCAGGAGACCAAAACCAGGAATCTCAACATCTCTCAACAGAGGACGAGTCAGCTTCGTGGTTGGAGTGAAATAAGGTAGATAATTGTCCCTCCCTTACCCCTTTTTGAGCTAGGCAAGTTAGGGTATTTTATATAATGTGAACATTCCTCCTCATTTTATTGTCTGAGTGACAGGACGTTAGGCTAGGAGCCAGAAACTCATTTATGCATGAGTTAATGTGGGCGAGCATTAGCGTGGTGATGTTAGTGATCCTGGAAGGGTAGTTGGTGTGCAAGGAGCCACCAACGTACCCTGAAACGCTCAGGTGATTGCGTGGCTGGAGGCGTGGGAAACTACGACGTTCTGACAGCTAGAGCCGTCAGCTGATCGTGCTGCCAGAGGCGCGAGGTGTGTGCCCGCGCCGGGGGAGTGGATCCAGTCAGCTGACGTGTTGCTAGAGACGTGTCATCCATAAATGCTGCCGCCAGCGGATGATTCCTACATAGACATTTCTTTATGCCACATATAAATGTATATATTTTGTCTGCAGTAAACTTTTAAACTAACTGAGGAGTTTAAGTGAGCCTCCATTCTCTAGGGCTATATTTATGTATATCTATGAGACCGTTAGTGACACCTTGCACTGCACATGATATTGCATCCTTGTTTAAAATATCCATTAAGGCCACTGACGTGTTGCTGGGGCACGAGCATAAACACCCAGCTGGCGACCTGAGAAGACTAGATAAAGAAGTAGAAGAAAGCGTTCCAGTGTCAGGACAGGCAGGTTTGAGTGAGTTATAAGAAGCTTGAACCTCCCCACTCGCTAGGGGTGTATAAGGCCAGCCCTTAGTTGACTAGGGGAGCCAAAGGATGAGCAGTGGAGCTCGGCACTGAAGGGCTAAGACCTCTGGGACGACCCCAACCACAGGGTGGAAGGGGGTGAACCCTGACAATATATAAATATATATATATATATATATATATATATATATATATATATATATATATATATATATATATATATATATATATATATATATATATATAACTGAAAACTCACACCCCAGAAGTGACTCGAACCCATACTCCCAGAAGCAACGCAACTGGTATGTACAAGGCGCCTTAATCCACTTGACCATCACGACCGGACATAATGAGGTGATAGCCGAGGCTATTTGAAACACCCCACCGCCGGCACTCGGATAGTAAACTTGGGCATAGCATTTTACCAAATCACCTCATTCTTTGGGGCACACGTGAGGAACACAAATGCGAACAAGCCTGAATGGTCCCCAGGACAATATGCAACTGAAAACTCACACCCCAGAAGTGACTCGAACCCATACTCCCAGAAGCAACGCAACTGGTATGTACAAGACGCCTTAATCCACTTGACCATCACGACCGGACATAATGAGGTGATAGCCGAGGCTATTTGAACCACCCCACCGCCGGCACTCGGATAGTAAACTTGGGCATAGCATTTTACCAAATCACCTCATTCTTTGGGGCACACGTGAGGAACACAAATGCGAACAAGCCTGAATGGTCCCCAGGACAATATGCAACTGAAAACTCACACCCCAGAAGTGACTCGAACCCATACTCCCAGAAGCAACGCAACTGGTATGTACAAGACGCCTTAATCCACTTGACCATCACGACCGGACATAATGAGAATGAGGTGATTTGGTAAAATGCTATGCCCAAGTTTATTATCCGAGTGCCGGCGGTGGGGTGGTTCAAATAGCCTCGGCTATCACCTCATTATGTCCGGTCCTGATGGTCAAGTGGATTAAGGCGTCTTGTACATACCAGTTGCGTTGCTTCTGGGAGTATGGCTTCGAGTCACTTCTGGGGTGTGAGTTTTCAGTTGCATATTGTCCTGGAGACCATTCAGGCTTGTTCGCATTTGTGTTCCTCACGTGTGCCCCAAAGAATGAGGTGATTTGGTAAAATGCTATGCCCAAGTTTACTATCCGAGTGCCGGCGGTGGGGTGGTTCTAATAGCCTCGGCTATCACCTCATTATGTCCGGTCGTGATGGTCAAGTGGATTAAGGCGTCTTGTACATACCAGTTGCGTTGCTTCTGGGAGTATGGGTTCGAGTCACTTCTGGGGTGTGAGTTTTCAGTTGCATATTGTCCTGGGGACTATTCAGGCTTGTTCGCATTTGTGTTCCTCACGTGTGCCCCAAAGAATGAGGTGATTTGGTAAAATGCTATGCCCAAGTTTACTATCCGAGTGCCGGCGGTGGGGTGGTTCAAATAGCCTCGGCTATCACCTCATTATGTCCGGTCGTGATGGTCAAGTGGATTAAGGCGTCTTGTACATACCAGTTGCGTTGCTTCTGGGAGTATGGGTTCGAGTCACTTCTGGGGTGTGAGTTTTCAGTTGCATATTGTCCTGGGGACCATTCAGGCTTGTTCGCATTTGTGTTCCTCACGTGTGCCCCAAAGAATGAGGTGATTTGGTAAAATGCTATGCCCAAGATTACTATCCGAGTGCCGGCGGTGGGGTGGTTCAAATAGCCTCGGCTATCACCTCATTATGTCCGGTCGTGATGGTCAAGTGGATTAAGGCGTCTTGTACATACCAGTTGCGTTGCTTCTGGGAGTATGGGTTCGAGTCACTTCTGGGGTGTGAGTTTTCAGTTGCATATTGTCCTGGGGACCATTCAGGCTTGTTCGCATTTGTGTTCCTCACGTGTGCCCCAAAGAATGAGGTGATTTGGTAAAATGCTATGCCCAAGATTACTATCCGAGTGCCGGCGGTGGGGTGGTTCAAATAGCCTCGGCTATCACCTCATTATGTCCGGTCGTGATGGTCAAGTGGATTAAGGCGTCTTGTACATACCAGTTGCGTTGCTTCTGGGAGTATGGGTTCGAGTCACTTCTGGGGTGTGAGTTTTCAGTTGCATATTGTCCTGGGGACCATTCAGGCTTGTTCGCATTTGTGTTCCTCACGTGTGCCCCAAAGAATGAGGTGATTTGGTAAAGTGCTATGCCCAAGATTACTATCCGAGTGCCGGCGGTGGGGTGGTTCAAATAGCCTCAGCTATCACCTCATTATGTCCGGTCGTGATGGTCAAGTGGATTAAGGCGTCTTGTACATACCAGTTGCGTTGCTTCTGGGAGTATGGGTTCGAGTCACTTCTGGGGTGTGAGTTTTCAGTTGCATATTGTCCTGGGGACCATTCAGGCTTGTTCGCATTTGTGTTCCTCACGTGTGCCCCAAAGAATGAGGTGATTTGGTAAAATGCTATGCCCAAGATTACTATCCGAGTGCCGGCGGTGGGGTGGTTCAAATAGTCTCGGCTATCACCTCATTATGTCCGGTCGTGATGGTCAAGTGGATTAAGGCGTCTTGTACATACCAATTGCGTTGCTTCTGGGAGTATGGGTTCGAGTCACTTCTGGGGTGTGAGTTTTCAGTTGCATATTGTCCTGGGGACCATTCAGGCTTGTTCGCATATATATATATATATATATATATATATATATATATATATATATATATATATATATATATATATATATATATATATATATATATAACTTAAAACTCACACCCCAGAAGTGACTCGAACCCATACTACCAGGAGCAACGCAACTGGTATGTACAGGATGCCATATTCCGCTTGACCATCACGACCCGACAAATAGCCGAAGCTATTTGAACCACTTCCCCGTCGGCATTCGGATGGTAATCTTGGGCATAGCATTTTATCAAATCACCTCATTCTTTGGGGCACACGTGAGGAACACAAATGCGAACAAGCCTGAACAAGCGTCTGACGGAGTCGGCGTCTGACGGAGTCGGCGTCTGAGGGGGGTTGGCGTCAGAGGGAGTCGGCTTCTGAAGGGGTCGGCGTCTGAGGGGGTCGGCGTCTGAGGGAGTCGGCGTCTGAGGGAGTCGGCGTCTGAGGGGGTCGGCGTCTGAGGGGGTCGGCGTCTGAGGGAGTCGGCGTCTGAGGGGGTGGGCGTCTGACGGAGTCGACCCCCTCAGTCGACGTCTGAGGGGGTCGGCGTCTGAGGGAGTCGGCCGCTGAGGGAGTCGACGTCTGAGGGGGTCGGCGTCTGAGGGAGTCGGCGTCTGAGGGAGTCGGCGTCTGAGGGGGTCGGCGTCTGAGGGGGTCGGCGTCTGAGGGGGTCGGCGTCTGAGGGAGTCGGCGTCTGAGGGGGTCGGCGTCTGAGGGAGTCGGCCGCTGAGGGAGTCGACGTCTGAGGGGGTCGGCGTCTGAGGGAGTCGGCGTCTGAGGGGGTCGGCGTCTGACGGGGTGGGCGTCTGAGGGGGTGGGCGTCTGAGGGAGTCGACGTCTGAGGGGGTCGGCGTCTGAGGGGGTCGGCGTCTGAGAAGGTGGGCGTCTGACGGAGTCGACATCTGAGGGAGTCGGCGTCTGAGGGGGTCGGCGTCTGAGGGAGTCGGCGTCTGAGGGGGTCGACGTCTGAGGGGGTCGGCGTCTGAAGGAGTCGACGTCTGAGGGAGTCGGCGTCTGAGGGGGTCGGCCGCTGAGGGAGTCGGCGTCTGAGGGGGTCGGCGTCTTAGGGGGTCGGCGTCTGACGGGGGTGGGCGTCTGACGGAGTCGACATCTGAGGGAGTCGGCGTCTGAGGGGGTCGGCGTCTGAGGGAGTCGGCGTCTGAGGGGGTCGGCGTCTGAGGGAGTCGGCGTCTGAGGGGGTCGGCGTCTGAGGGAGTCGGCGTCTGAGGGGGTCGGCGTCTGACGGGATGGGCGTCTGAGGGGGTCGACGTCTGAGGGAGTCGGCGTCTGAGGGGGTCGGCGTCTGAGGGAGTCGGCGTCTGAGGGGGTCGGCGTCTGAGGGAGTCGGCGTCTGAGGGGCTGGGCGTCTGACGGGATGGGCGTCTGAGGGGGTCGACATCTGAGGGAGTCGGCGTCTGAGGAGATGGGCGTCTGACGGAGTCGACATCTGAGGGAGTCGGCGTCTGAGGGGGTCGGCGTCTGAGGGAGTCGGCCGCTGAGGGAGTCGACGTCTGAGGGGGTCGGCGTCTGAGGGGGTCGGCGTCTGAGGGGGTGGGCGTCTGAGGGGGTCGGCGTCTGAGGGAGTCGGCGTCTGAGGGGGGTCGGCGTCTGAGGGAGTCGGCGTCTGAGGGAGTCGGCGTCTGAGGGGGTCGGCGTCTGAGGGGGTCGGCGTCTGAGGGGGGTGGGCGTCTAACGGAGTCGACATCTGAGGGAGTCGGCGTCTGAGGGGGTCGGCGTCTGAGGGAGTCGGCGTCTGAGGGGGTCGACGTCTGAGGGGGTCGGCGTCTGAGGGGGTCGACCGCTGAGGGAGTCGACGTCTGAGGGGGTGGGCGTCTGAGGGAGTCGACATCTGAGGGAGTCGGCGTCTGAGGGGTCGGCGTCTGAGGGAGTCGACGTCTGAGGGTGTCGGCGTCTGAGGGAGTCGGCGTCTGAGGGGGGTCGGCGTCTGACGGGGTGGGCGTCTGAGGGGGTGGGCGTCTGAGGTAGTCGACATCTGAGGGAGTCGGCGTCTGAGGGGTCGGCGTCTGAGGGAGTCGGCCGCTGAGGGAGTCGACGTCTGAGGGGGTCGGCGTCTGAGGGGGTCGGCGTCTGAGGGAGTCGACGTCTGAGGGGGTCGGCGTCGGACGGGGTGGGCGTCTGAGGGGGTCGACGTCTGAGGGATTCGGCGTCTGAGGGGGTCGGCGTCTGAGGGGGTCGGCGTATGACGGGGTGGGCGTCTGAGGGGGTGGGTGTCTGAGGGAGTCGACATCTGAGGGAGTCGGCGTCTGAGGGGGTCGGCCTCTGACGGGGTGGGCGTCTGAGGGGGTCGACGTCTGAGGGAGTCGGCGTCTGAGGGGGTCGGCGTCTGGCGGGGTCGGCGTCTGAGGGGGTGGGCGTCTGAGGGAGTCGACATCTGAGGGAGTCGGCGTCTGAGGGGGTCGGCGTCTGAGGGGGTCGGCCGCTGAGAGAGTCGACGTCTGAGGGGGTCGGCGTCTGAGGGGGTCGGCGTCTGAGGGAGTCGATGTCTGAGGGGGTCGGCGTCTGACGGGGTGGGCGTCTGAGGGGGTCGACGTCTGAGGGAGTCGGCGTCTGAGGGAGTCGCGGCGTCTGAGGGGGTCGGCGTCTGAGGGGGTCGGCGTCTGAGGGGGTCGGCGTCTGAGGGAGTCGGCGTCTGAGGGGGTCGGCGTCTGAGGGGGGTGGGCGTCTTACGGAGTCGACATCTGAGGGAGTCGGCGTCTGAGGGGGTCGGCGTCTGAGGGGGTGGGCGTCTGAGGGAGTCGACGTCTGAGGGGGTCGGCGTCTGAGGGGGTCGGCGTCTGAGGGGGTCACCGTCTGACGGGGTGGGCGTCTGAGGGAGTCGGCGTCTGAGGGGGTCGGCGTCTGAAGGGGTCGGCGTCTGAAGGAGTCGGCGTCTGAGGGAGTCGGCGTCTGAGGGGGTCGGCGTCTGAGGGGGTCGGCGTCTGAGGGGGTCGGCGTCTGAGGGAGTCGGCGTCTGAGGGGGTGGGCGTCTGACGGAGTCGACATCTGAGGGAGTCGGCGTCTGAGGGGGTCGGCGTCTGAGGGAGTCGGCCGCTGAGGGAGTCGACGTCTGAGGGGGTCGGCGTCTGAGGGGGTCGGCGTCTGAGGGGGTGGGCGTCTGAGGGGGTCGGCGTCTGAGGGAGTCGGCGTCTGAGGGGGGTCGGCGTCTGAGGGAGTCGGCGTCTGAGGGAGTCGGCGTCTGAGGGGGTCGGCGTCTGAGGGGGTGGGCGTCTAACGGAGTCGACATCTGAGGGAGTCGGCGTCTGAGGGGGTCGGCGTCTGAGAAAGTCGGCGTCTGAGGGGGTCGACGTCTGAGGGGGTCGGCGTCTGAGGGAGTCGACGTCTGAGGGGGTCGGCCGCTGAGGGAGTCGACGTCTGAGGGGGTCGGCGTCTGACGGGGTCGGCGTCTCAGGGGGTGGGCGTCTGAGGGAGTCGACATCTGAGGGAGTCGGCGTCTGAGAGGTCGGCGTCTGAGGGAGTCGACGTCTGAGGGTGTCGGCGTCTGAGGGAGTCGGCGTCTGAGGGGGGTCGGCGTCTGACGGGGTGGGCGTCTGAGGGAGTCGACATCTGAGGGAGTCGGCGTCTGAGGGGTCGGCGTCTGAGGGAGTCGGCCGCTGAGGGAGTCGACGTCTGAGGGGGTCGGCGTCTGAGGGGGTCGGCGTCTGAGGGAGTCGACGTCTGAGGGGGTCGGCGTCTGACGGGGTGGGCGTCTGAGAGGGTCGACGTCTGAGGGAGTCGGCGTCTGAGGGGGTCGGCGTCTGAGGGGGTCGGCGTCTGACGGGGTGGGCGTCTGAGGGGGTGGGTGTCTGAGGGAGTCGACATCTGAAGGAGTCGGCGTCTGAGGGGGTCGGCCTCTGACGGGGTGGGCGTCTGAGGGGGTCGACGTCTGAGGGAGTCGGCGTCTGAGGGGGTCGGCGTCTGAGGGGGTCGGCGTCTGGCGGGGTCGGCGTCTGAGGGGGTGGGCGTCTGAGGGAGTCGACATCTGAGGGAGTCGGCGTCTGAGGGGGTCGGCGTCTGAGGGGGTCGGCCGCTGAGAGAGTCGACGTCTGAGGGGGTCGGCGTCTGAGGGGGTCGGCGTCTGAGGGAGTCGACGTCTGAGGGGGTCGGCGTCTGACGGGGTGGGCGTCTGAGGGGGTCGACGTCTGAGGGAGTCGGCGTCTGAGGGAGTCGCGGCGTCTGAGGGGGTCGGCGTCTGAGGGAGTCGGCGTCTGAGGGGGTCGGCGTCTGAGGGATTCGACGTCTGAGGGGGTCGGCGTCTGAGGGGGTCGGCGTCTGAGGGAGTCGGCGTCTGAGGGGGTCGGCGTCTGAGGGGGGTGGGCGTCTTACGGAGTCGACATCTGAGGGAGTCGGCGTCTAAGGGGGTCGGCGTCTGAGGGGGTGGGCGTCTGAGGGAGTCGACGTCTGAGGGGGTCGGCGTCTGAGGGGGTCACCGTCTGACGGGGTGGGCGTCTGAGGGAGTCGGCGTCTGAGGGGGTCGGCGTCTGACGGGGTGGGCGTCTGACGGGGTGGGCGTCTGAGGGAGTCGACGTCTGAGGGGGTCGGCGTCTGACGGGGTGGGCGTCTGAGGGGGTGGGCGTCTGAGGGAGTCGGCGTCTGAGGGGGTCACCGTCTGACGGGGTGGGCGTCTGAGGGAGTCGGCGTCTGAGGGGGTCGGCGTCTGACGGGGTGGGCGTCTGACGGGGTGGGCGTCTGAGGGAGTCGACGTCTGAGGGGGTCGGCGTCTGACGGGGTGGGCGTCTGAGGGGGTGGGCGTCTGAGGGAGTCGGCGTCTGAGGGGGTCGGCATCTGAGGGGGTCGGCGTCTGAGGGAGTCGACGTCTGAGGGAGTCGGCGTCTGAGGGGGTCGGCGTCTGAGGGGGTCGGCGTCTGAGGGGGTCGGCGTCTGAGGGAGTCGGCGTCTGAGGGGGTCGGCGTCTGAGGGGGTCGGCGTCTGAGGGGGTCGGCGTCTGAAGGAGTCGGCGTCTGAGGGAGTCGGCGTCTGAGGGGGTCGGCGTCTGAGGGGGTCGGCGTCTGAGGGGGTCGGCGTCTGAGGGGGTCGGCGTCTGAGGGGGTCGGCGTCTGAGGGGGTCGGCGTCTGAGGGGGTCGGCGTCTGAGGGAGTCGACGTCTGAGAGTCGTATGTGGAACTAATCAACTTTATTATAGTGCAGAAATATACAGTGATTAAGAGACCTTATTGGTACTGGTGTCACCGGTACTTTATTGGTACTGGTGACGGCGGTACTTTATTGGTACTGGTGACGGCGGTCCTTTATCGGTACTGGGGACGGCGGTACTTTATTGGTACTGGGGACGGCGGTACTTTATTGGTACTGGTGACGGCGGTCCTTTATCGGTACTGGGGACGGCGGTACTTTATTGGTACTGGTGACGGCGGTACTTTATTGGTACTGGGGACGGCGGTACTTTATTGGTACTGGTGACGGCGGTCCTTTATCGGTACTGGTGTCACCGGTACTTTATTGGTACTGGGGACGGCGGTACTTTATTGGTACTGGTGACGGCGGTCCTTTATCGGTATTGGTGTCACCGGTACTTTATTGGTACTGGGGACGGTGGTACTTTATTGGTACTGGGGACGGCGGTACTTTATTGGTACTGGTGACGGCGGTACTTTATTGGTACTGGTGACGGTGGTACTTTATTGGTACTGGGGACGGTGGTCTTTTATCGGTACTGGGGACGGTGGTACTTTATTGGTACTGGGGACGGCGGCACTTTATTGGTACTGGTGACGGTGGTACTTTATTGGTACTGGGGACGGTGGTACTTTATTGGTACTGGGGACGGTGGTCCTTTATCGGTACTGGGGACGGTGGTACTTTATTGGTACTGGGGACGGCGGCACTTTATTGGTACTGGTGACGGTGGTACTTTATTGGTACTGGGGACGGTGGTACTTTATTGGTACTGGGGACGGTGGAACTTTATTGGTACTGGTGACGGTGGTCCTTTATTGGTACTGGTGACGGTGGTCCTTTATTGGTACTGGTGACGGTGGTACTTTATTGGTACTGGTGACGGTGGTCCTTTATTGGTACTGGGGACGGTGGTACTTTATTGGTACTGGTGACGGTGGTACTTTATTGGTACTGGGGACGGCGGTACTTTATTGGTACTGGTGACGGTGGTACTTTATTGGTACTGGGGACGGTGGTACTTTATTGGTACTGGTGACGGCGGTACTTTATTGGTACTGGGGACGGTGGTCCTTTATTGGTACTGGTGTCGGTGGTACTTTATACAGTGGCTGATACCTATCTACGTTACAGTACAGTTGAGGGAGGCGGGGCAGCCACCTTCAGGGAGACCCAGAAAATCCACAAGTACAGAGACCTGAAAGGTTGTTACAGGTTCGTGCCGATAGGCTCTGAGACTCTGGGCGCCTGGGGTAAATGTGCCCTTAAGTTCCTAAAGGAGGTTGGTGAGGAACTTATTGGGAAAACTAGAGACCCACGAGCGGCCAGTTTCCTGTTCCAGCGCCTCAGTGTCGCAGTACAGAGAGGTAATGCGTGCTGTATCCTGGGTACGCACCCAACCTCCGAGGAGCTGGACGATGTCTTCGAACGCTGATTGTTATATTGTTATATATGTGTGTGTGTGTTCTCTGTAAACTGTAGCATTGTTATATATGTGTGTGTGTGTTCTCTGTAAACTGTAGCATTGTTATATGTGTGTGTGTGTGTTCTCTGTAAACTGTAGCATTGTTATATATGTGTGTGTGTGTTCTCTGTAAACTGTAGCATTGTTATATATGTGTGTGTGTGTTCTCTGTAAACTGTAGCATTGTTATATATGTGTGTGTGTGTTCTCTGTAAACTGTAGCATTGTTATATATGTGTGTGTGTGTTCTCTGTAAACTGTAGCATTGTTATATATGTGTGTGTGTGTTCTCTGTAAACTGTAGCATTGTTATATATGTGTGTGTGTGTTCTCTGTAAACTGTAGCATTGTTATATATGTGTGTGTGTGTTCTCTGTAAACTGTAGCATTGTTATATATGTGTGTGTGTGTTCTCTGTAAACTGTAGCATTGTTATATATGTGTGTGTGTTCTCTGTAAACTGTAGCATTGTTATATATGTGTGTGTGTGTTCTCTGTAAACTGTAGCATTGTTATATATGTGTGTGTGTGTTCTCTGTAAACTGTAGCATTGTTATATATGTGTGTGTGTGTTCTCTGTAAACTGTAGCATTGTTATATATGTGTGTGTGTGTTCTCTGTAAACTGTAGCATTGTTATATATGTGTGTGTGTGTTCTCTGTAAACTGTAGCATTGTTATATGTGTGTGTGTGTGTTCTCTAGTAAACTGTAGCAGTTGTTATATGTGTGTGTGTGTTCTCTGTAAACTGTAGCATTGTTATATGTGTGTGTGTGTTCTCTGTAAACTGTAGCATTGTTATATGTGTGTGTGTGTTCTCTGTAAACTGTAGCATTGTTATATATGTGTGTGTGTGTTCTCTGTAAACTGTAGCATTGTTATATATGTGTGTGTGTGTTCTCTGTAAACTGTAGCATTGTTATATGTGTGTGTGTGTTCTCTGTAAACTGTAGCATTGTTATATGTGTGTGTGTGTTCTCTGTAAACTGTAGCATTGTTATATGTGTGTGTGTGTTCTCTGTAAACTGTAGCATTGTTATATATGTGTGTGTGTGTTCTCTGTAAACTGTAGCATTGTTATATATGTGTGTGTGTGTTCTCTGTAAACTGTAGCATTGTTATATATGTGTGTGTGTGTTCTCTGTAAACTGTAGCATTGTTATATATGTGTGTGTGTGTTCTCTGTAAACTGTAGCATTGTTATATATGTGTGTGTGTGTTCTCTGTAAACTGTAGCGTTGTTATATATGTGTGTGTGTGTTCTCTGTAAACTGTAGCGTTGTTATATATGTGTGTGTGTGTTCTCTGTAAACTGTAGCGTTGTTATATATGTGTGTGTGTGTTCTCTGTAAACTGTAGCGTTGTTATATGTGTGTGTGTGTGTTCTCTGTAAACTGTAGCGTTGTTATATATGTGTGTGTGTTCTCTGTAAACTGTAGCGTTGTTATATATGTGTGTGTGTGTTCTCTGTAAACTGTAGCGTTGTTATATGTGTGTGTGTGTGTTCTCTGTAAACTGTAGCGTTGTTATATATGTGTGTGTGTTCTCTGTAAACTGTAGCGTTGTTATATATGTGTGTGTGTTCTCTGTAAACTGTAGCATTGTTATATATGTGTGTGTGTTCTCTGTAAACTGTAGCATTGTTATATATGTGTGTGTGTGTTCTCTGTAAACTGTAGCATTGTTATATATGTGTGTGTGTTCTCTGTAAACTGTAGCGTTGTTATATATGTGTGTGTGTTCTCTGTAAACTGTAGCATTGTTATATGTGTGTGTGTGTGTTCTCTGTAAACTGTAGCGTTGTTATATATGTGTGTGTGTTCTCTGTAAACTGTAGCATTGTTATATATGTGTGTGTGTGTTCTCTGTAAACTGTAGCATTGTTATATATGTGTGTGTGTTCTCTGTAAACTGTAGCGTTGTTATATATGTGTGTGTGTTCTCTGTAAACTGTAGCATTGTTATATATGTGTGTGTGTGTTCTCTGTAAACTGTAGCGTTGTTATATGTGTGTGTGTGTGTTCTCTGTAAACTGTAGCGTTGTTATATATGTGTGTGTGTTCTCTGTAAACTGTAGCGTTGTTATATGTGTGTGTGTGTTCTCTGTAAACTGTAGCGTTGTTATATGTGTGTGTGTGTGTTCTCTGTAAACTGTAGCGTTGTTATATGTGTGTGTGTGTTCTCTGTAAACTGTAGCGTTGTTATATGTGTGTGTGTGTGTTCTCTGTAAACTGTAGCGTTGTTATATGTGTGTGTGTGTGTTCTCTGTAAACTGTAGCGTTGTTATATATGTGTGTGTGTGTTCTCTGTAAACTGTAGCATTGTTATATGTGTGTGTGTGTTCTCTGTAAACTGTAGCGTTGTTATATGTGTGTGTGTGTGTTCTCTGTAAACTGTAGCGTTGTTATATGTGTGTGTGTGTGTTCTCTGTAAACTGTAGCGTTGTTATATGTGTGTGTGTGTTCTCTGTAAACTGTAGCGTTGTTATATGTGTGTGTGTGTGTTCTCTGTAAACTGTAGCGTTGTTATATATGTGTGTGTGTTCTCTGTAAACTGTAGCGTTGTTATATGTGTGTGTGTGTTCTCTGTAAACTGTAGCGTTGTTATATGTGTGTGTGTGTGTTCTCTGTAAACTGTAGCGTTGTTATATGTGTGTGTGTGTTCTCTGTAAACTGTAGCGTTGTTATATGTGTGTGTGTGTTCTCTGTAAACTGTAGCGTTGTTATATGTGTGTGTGTGTGTTCTCTGTAAACTGTAGCGTTGTTATATGTGTGTGTGTGTGTTCTCTGTAAACTGTAGCGTTGTTATATGTGTGTGTGTGTTCTCTGTAAACTGTAGCGTTGTTATATATGTGTGTGTGTGTTCTCTGTAAACTGTAGCGTTGTTATATATGTGTGTGTGTGTTCTCTGTAAACTGTAGCATTGTTATATGTGTGTGTGTGTTCTCTGTAAACTGTAGCGTTGTTATATATGTGTGTGTGTGTTCTCTGTAAACTGTAGCGTTGTTATATGTGTGTGTGTTCTCTGTAAACTGTAGCGTTGTTATATATATGTGTGTGTGTTCTCTGTAAACTGTAGCGTTGTTATATGTGTGTGTGTGTTCTCTGTAAACTGTAGCATTGTTATATGTGTGTGTGTGTGTTCTCTGTAAACTGTAGCGTTGTTATATGTGTGTGTGTGTTCTCTGTAAACTGTAGCATTGTTATATATGTGTGTGTGTTCTCTGTAAACTGTAGCATTGTTATATGTGTGTGTGTGTTCTCTGTAAACTGTAGCATTGTTATAAAACAATATAATTATATATAAACACTGATCACTATTTAAAAACTTAAATGAATAGATGGATATACTTAATGTAAATCTACCAGATACACGGCCATGTTAGTTAAGCAAAAACAAGCTCCACAAACTTATGTACTAAATGACAGATGCTCTCCAGCCAGCGTCACCCACGAGACTGGCCCGGCTAGAGCAGGCACGGCTTGGCGTCTACACGTTACCAACTAAGGAACACGTGAAATCTCTAGATACTCTGCTGTCTGAGAGTAATACTTATGAACATATTTGTAAATACAATAATATGCATTTAACACTAATAAAGTGTAATTAAAAGGAATGCACATACAATAACTTGAATAATTATAGTGGTGAATGAGTGAGGCTGTGTTGGGTGCACTGCACGCATCAGTGGAAGCCTCATATATGGTCATCCATACCATGAGACGCCACGCTCTCTCTCCCACATGAATTAACATGCAATAGCATTAACAAAATATCTCACACAAGCACACTACAGCATGCTACAATTAACTCAAACATATATATTAGAAAGCAAATGGATATAATGTTTAATTTCAAATATCTGAGGAAAGAATAATGAACATACAGGTTTATCATGGTAAATGTTAGAATCAAGTATTATGGATTGATAACACCGTTGAAGCAGTAAGTGTCAAGACATTAAATTACTTCAGTTCAAAATTCAATTTAAAAAATTAATCGGGAATAATGGGGTGCCTTTGACAAGTCGCCGGCTTCCTGTCCCTGTCGTTGCCTCCAGTTACGCAAGCGGCAAGGACTCGTGCAAGAAGGCTCATCTGTAGTCTTCACCAAGTCTGGTGGTAACAGTCTGAACATCAGAGCCTGCAACATTCTCAAAGTTCCGTACCTGGCCCAACTCCGTGGACAACAAGTAGTTGGCTCCCATAGTACTAGGCTTATAACCTTAAACAGTTACATGCGGGAACGGTCTTTCTCAAGAACATCACTCCATCAGCGACCATTCATTCCTAGGCTGACTTGCCTCTGGAAGTTGTTCGCTCAACACAAGAGATCAGGTCACCTGATCACATCAAGGCTCTGGCACACACTTACCTTCGGCTTTATCCTCTTCCTTATATAACTCTTACTTACAGTTAAATAAAGTTTATTCTTAATGATTCAAATAATAAACTCCCGAATTAAGTGGTTCTCTTGGAGCAGGATTCTACTGAGCTGAGGTAAGATAACAGCTCTTGCTTGCAGTTTTGATTCTTCAATCGACAGCCCTAATAAACCCCAGTCTTAGTTAAAAAAAAAAGATAGAGAAACAGACAGACAGAGAAACTAAATTAAAATTTTAAATTTTGCCTGTGGGGAAAGTTTATTGGGCAGCGCCACTCATCTTGTGAGTGGACACACCGCCATAGCAGCATATACAACACTCCCCAATAGGAAGAAAACCCGCTGGGTTGTTCATCCTGTCACTTGTACCCAGACACAGCTGGGACTTTCTTAACTGTATCAAGTGAACAGCTCCTCAAACAAGAAGATTAACATCTGTCAACCCTTAAAATTTTACGTTATTTTGCGGGTGAAAAATAGGGGAATCTTTTAAGAACAGTTTCTATATTTGACAAATAGTTTTCCTAACTCAAACAATGTGTGTTTATTATTGTACACATATTTCTAATATCTCTCCGATTTTCATATTCACGTAGATAGTGGTCAAGGCGGTGTCCATCACTCTCACCACAGATTCTGCAACTCCGCTGCTCAACTGTTGTTTCCATTCCATATCTCCATGGAAATTTGTATCCAAGATGGATTCTCGCTATTACTGATTCTCTCCCGCGGCCGCCTTCTCTTCATTCATAATGATTGGGATTGCCAGCTGCAACCATGTTGTACCATCGTACAGATTCACTGTTTGTGCTTCTATCCTCCTTTCCTCAGTTACCTTGTCACGGTGATGTTGCCTAACAATACCTCAAATTTGTAGAAGAATCTTGGGTATGAAGTATTCAATATGGTCTCCTTCAGCGCCTTCAGCAGCCAGCACATCTGCTCGTTCATTCCCACATATTCCAACATGGGAGGGGATCCACAGAAACCTGACGCCTCTTCCCAGGTTGGTTAGTACCCTCACAGCTCTCTTGATTTCAGCGACTATTGCAAGATTTTCTGCCCGATTTTTACTTAGGCTTTGTAGTGCTGCTTTTTGAATCATTGCAGATCACTGCACCATTAGTGTTTCATTCAAGGAATATTATAGCATAACAATGACAGTTAGCTCTGCTTGTATTGAAGTGGCATAGTTCTCAATACATGTTTATTCTTCATTTCCGCGTTGAAAGGCATTTTTCCTACCTACAGTGTATGCTGCACCAGACCTGCCATTAGCAGGATTAGATGACCCATTAGTGTAGATTTGATCTAGTTCATCTCCGGCTTCTTTATAAATTTTCTCGAGATACTTATGCCTCATTTATTGTAGTATCATGTTGGACTTTTTTCTCTATCATTTCATTGATGATAATCTTGCATGAGTCATCCTCCCAGGGAGGTAACCTCTCTACAGGCAGGAGCTCACGGGCTTGCTCAAGCAGGTGAAGTTCGTCGAGGTTGCAGAATGATCTGTGATGCCATTTTTTGCTTCTCCTGTTTCCCCCTGTAAGTAGCACAGAAATAAGTTTTTTCTTGGCAATATCATTGTAATGGCGATCTCTGGATATCTTAATTTACAAGCTTAGCATTCAGTTCCTTAATTCTGCTTTTAAAACTGGGGAGGGACAACTCTCGATGATTAGATGCTTTAGTAATTCTTGGAACTCCAAGAATGATTGTCATGGCTTCATTTTGTATGCTTTCGAGCATTTTCATATCACTTTGGGAGTAGGTGCATAAAACTGGTGCGGCATAGTCTATGACGGAGCGCACATAGGCTGTGTACATCATTTTAAGCACGGCATTAGAGACTCCATGTCCATTCCAGGTCATAGCCTTCAGTGCCCTGAGTCGACCTTTGCATGTTCCTATGAGTTGGTCAAGCTTCTCTTTCATCCCCTTGTTAGAGCCGACAGTGATGCCAAGGTACCGATAGTGGTCAACCCATTCAAATGTTACACTATTAATTTGTACTTCTTCATTTTCTTCCCGCTAGTGATGATAGTATGCTTTTGTTTTGTTTGTGGAGAGAGTGAAACCGAGCTCAATACATTTCCTTCCAAGGAGTTCAATGGACTGTTTAATTTTCCTAAGGTGGGAGTAGGGAAAAGTGTGACATAGAGCACCCCTCCATCGCTGAGAAGAAGGACTGATGGATAAGGGGTGATAATCGTGTGTCCCGGGTACGGTTTCCAGTTACCCCGTCCCTGCTCAAGTGTGATTATGTGCTGCACACCGGCCCCTTCACCTTGAGGCGGATGACAGATGGATGAGCATGACGGATGAGCGTGATGAATCACACGCTAAGTGTGTGCGCACCTAGTGAGGGTTTCCCGGTTCCCCCCCCCCCTCCCTCTCGAAGCCTGATTATGTGCCGTAGAGGCCCCCTTCATCAGTGGAGACCTAAATAAATACACGTCAAGAGTTGCTAATATACATCCGAATGGTGTTTACAAAAATAAATACACATTGAGAGTTGGTTATACATGCATCCAAATGCTTTTACAAAAAATATATAGCAGTTACTGAGTGGGTAATGTAGTAAATGATTCATATTATTTTAATGTTCATCATCAACATAGTGTTAGTAATTTAAATTCTTGTAACTTTATCAGTGTTAGATATGAACATTATAAAAATGTCATTATAGTCATCGAGACGCTTATACTCATTCTAATGAACAGCTCGTGTACAGTAGTAAATAATAAGTATAACTATCGAATGTTTACAAATATCCTGACAAGTTCATTGTGAGAGCTTTATGATAATTTAAATTTGTATAAATTAAACAGTGATCGATACCAACATTATAAAAATATATAAAGAGAGGTGTTAAACCCCGACCTCAAGGTGTGTGAGTTGGAGGAGTTTACACACGTGAGAGAAGCTCTGCCCTCAAGTAGAGGTGGTGTGTGTAGAGAGGTAAACCCCACACGTGAAAGTGTGTGTAGAGTGGAGGGGGTGAGAGAGACCTGCTGCTGGAGTAAACCTGTGATGATCAGCTAGGCATCTCCCTCCTTCAGGCGTGTGTTTTAGAAAGTAAATATTTATATAATAACTCACATACAAACGGCAGGAGAACGAGAGGTGTGCTCAGTGTGGATGTCACCTTCCAACTGAGGTACTAGTCTACCCAGCATGTTGTTAAGAGAGAGAGAGAGAGAGAGAGAGAGAGAGAGAGAGAGAGAGAGAGAGAGAGAGAGAGAGAGAGAGAGAGAGAGAGAGAGAGAGAGAGAGAGAGAGACAGAGAGAGAGAGACAGAGAGAGAGAGACAGAGAGAGAAGAGAGAGAGAGAGACAGAGAGAGAGAGAGACAGAGAGAGAGAGAGAGAGAGAGAGAGAGAGAGAGAGAGAGAGAGAGAGAGAGAGAGAGAGAGAGAGAGAGAGAGAGAGAGAGAGAGAGAGAGAGAGAGAGAGAGACAGAGACAGAGACAGAGACAGAGACAGAGACAGAGACAGAGAGAGAGAGACGAGAGACAGAGACAGAGACAGAGACAGAGACAGAGACAGAGACAGAGACAGAGACAGAGACAGAGAGAGAGAGAGAGAGAGAGAGAGAGAGAGACAGAGACAGAGACAGAGACAGAGACAGAGACAGAGACAGAGACAGAGACAGAGACAGAGAGAGAGAGAGAGAGAGAGAGAGAGAGAGAGAGAGAGAGACAGAGACAGAGACAGAGAGAGACAGAGAGAGACAGAGAGAGACAGAGAGAGAGAGAGAGAGAGAGAGAGAGAGAGAGAGAGAGAGAGAGAGAGAGAGAGACAGAGACAGAGACAGAGAGAGAGAGAGAGAGAGAGAGAGAGAGAGAGAGAGAGAGAGAGAGAGAGAGAGAGAGAGAGAGAGAGACAGAGAGAGAGAGACAGAGAGAGAGAGAGAGAGAGAGAGAGAGAGAGAGAGAGAGAGAGAGAGAGAGAGAGAGAGAGAGAGACAGAGACAGAGACAGAGACGAGAGAGAGAGAGAGAGAGAGAGAGAGAGAGAGAGAGAGAGAGAGAGAGAGAGAGAGAGAGAGAGAGAGAGAGAGAGAGAGAGAGACAGAGAGACAGAGACAGAGACAGAGACAGAGACAGAGAGAGAGAGAGAGAGAGAGAGAGAGAGAGAGAGAGAGACAGAGACAGAGACAGAGAGAGAGAGAGAGAGAGAGAGAGAGAGAGAGAGAGAGAGAGAGAGAGAGAGAGAGAGAGAGAGAGAGACAGAGACAGAGACAGAGAGAGAGAGAGAGAGAGAGAGAGAGAGAGAGAGAGAGAGAGAGAGAGAGAGACAGAGACAGAGACAGAGACAGAGAGAGAGAGAGAGAGAGAGAGAGAGAGAGAGAGAGAGAGAGACAGAGAGAGAGAGAGAGAGAGAGAGAGAGAGAGAGAGAGAGAGAGAGAGAGAGAGAGAGAGACAGAGACAGAGACAGAGACAGAGACAGAGAGAGAGAGAGAGAGAGAGAGAGAGAGAGAGAGAGACAGAGACAGAGACAGAGAGAGAGAGAGAGAGAGAGAGAGAGAGAGAGAGAGAGAGAGAGAGACAGAGAGAGAGAGACAGAGAGAGAGAGAGAGAGAGAGAGAGAGAGAGAGAGAGAGAGAGAGAGAGAGAGAGAGAGAGAGAGAGACAGAGACAGAGACAGAGACAGAGAGAGAGAGAGAGAGAGAGAGAGAGAGAGAGAGAGAGAGAGAGAGAGAGAGAGAGACAGAGACAGAGACAGAGACAGAGAGAGAGAGAGAGAGAGAGAGAGAGAGACAGAGACAGAGACAGAGACAGAGACAGAGACAGAGAGAGAGAGAGAGAGAGAGAGAGAGAGACAGAGACAGAGACAGAGACAGAGAGAGAGAGAGAGAGAGAGAGAGACAGAGACAGAGACAGAGACAGAGAGAGAGAGAGAGAGAGAGAGAGAGAGAGAGAGAGAGACAGAGACAGAGACAGAGACAGAGAGAGAGAGAGAGAGAGAGAGAGAGAGAGAGAGAGAGGAGAGAGAGAGAGAGAGAGAGAGAGAGAGAGACAGAGACAGAGACAGAGACAGAGACAGAGAGAGAGAGAGAGAGAGAGAGACAGAGACAGAGAGAGAGAGAGAGAGAGAGAGAGAGAGAGAGAGAGAGACAGAGAGAGAGAGAGAGACAGAGAGAGAGAGAAGAGAGAGAGAGAGAAGAGAGAGAGAGAGAGAGAGAGAGAGAGAGAGAGAGAGAGAGAGAGAGAGAGAGAGAGAGAGAGAGAGAGAGAGAGAGAGAGAGAGAGAGAGAGAGAGAAAATGATATATATATCATTATATATATAATGATATATATATAATTTTTTTATATATACAAGAAGGTACTCTGGGGGTTAACAGAGAACATATAAATTAAGTTGAATTTAAATTCTTGTAAAGCCACTAGCACGCATAGCGTTTCGGGCAAGTCCTTAATTAAACTAACAGATAATTTTTAGATAATTAATAGTAAAATTGACAAAAAATGTTTATAGGTACCTTACAGCTTTACTTTACATGGTACAGATAATTTTAAGTAGAATAATTACAGTAAAATATAAAAAAAATTACAGGTACATTGGAAGAAATTTTGACACAAAAGCAAATTAGAATAATACACAATAATAACAATACACAATAATGAACAAGGATTACTAGCTACATTAGGATAACATTTCAGGGTTATACATTGGTTCACTGAAGCACAATATGAGGATCATTACAAGGAGTAATGCGGTAGAATATGTACTCAATACTACAACTACGTTATCAGATGATATCTAAGATTACAATGGTAAAGTAATTTGGCTTAGGTACAAATTTTGGGGGACTGGGTAGCACAAGATACAGTGCGAAGATAAAGCACTAAGGTAGAAAACTATGAAGATGAAATTAGGTACTTTTTGGTTTTATTTTTGAATAAGGCAAAAGTTAGACAGCTTTTCAAATCATTATGGAGTGTGTTCCATAGACTGGGTCCCTTTATTTGCATAGAGTGTTAAAATAGATTAAGTTTGACTCTGAGGATATCAAAGAGATATTTATGTCTGGTGTGGTGAGTATGTGTTCTATTATATCTGTCCAGGAAGAGTTTCAGAACAGGTTTTGCACTTAAGACAAGGGTTTTATAAATGCAATTGACACAAGAGAATGCATGGAGTGAATTTAGGTTTAGCATGTTTAGGGATTTAAACAAGGGAGCTGTGTGTTGTCTGAAAGCAGAGTTTGTTATTATTCTGATAGCAGATTTTTGCTGGGTAATGATGGGCTTAAGGTGGTTTGCAGAGATTGAACCCCAAGCACAGATACCATAAGTAAGATAGGGATAGATAAGTGCATAATAGAGTGAGAGGAAAGCAGAGTAGGGTACATAATATCTGATCTTAGAGAGTATTCCAACTGTTTTAGAAACCTTTTTACTTATGTGTTGTATGTGGGTGGTGAAGATGAGTCTCTTGTCTAGGTATAGACCAAGGAACTTTCCATGATTTTTATTGCTAATGTTAATATTGTCTATCAGCAGGTGAATTGCATTTGTTGATTTGCATCCAAATAGGTAGTTGGTCTTTCCTATGTTTAGTGTAAGTTTGTTAGTTGATATCCACGAGTGGACTTTTTTTAACTCATTGTTTACAACATTATTTAATATGAGTGGGTTGGGGTCAGAGTAGATGAGGGTAGTATCATCAGCAAACAATATAGGTTTAAGCATGTTAGAGACATTAGGCAGATCATTGACGTATATAAGAAACAGGAGGGTCCTAGGATGCTGCCCTGTGGCACCCTACGGTTAGTGGTAGAGTAGGAGAGGTTGTATCATTGATGGCTTCATATTGGTGTCTGTCACTAAGATAGGATCGGATATAGTCAAGGGCAAGGCCTCGGATTCCGTAATGTTGGAGTTTAAGTAAGAGGTAGTTATGGTTAACAGTATCAAAGGCCTTTCTCAGGTCAATGAAGAGTCGAATCGGAAACTCTCTTTTGTCAAGGGCTGAGTAGATTAAGTCAAGCAGACTAACAATAGCATCATTGGTACTCTTTAAGGAGCAGACGCCAAACTGACAGGGACTTAGTGTATTGAATTTTACGAGATAGGAGTATAGCTGTTTGTAAATAATTTTTTCAAATATTTTTGATAATATGGGTAGATTTGATATTGGTCTATAATTGTTTATGTCTGCCGTGTTACCTTCTTTATGAACTCACGTTACTCTATCTTTTTTTAAGGATACCAGGGAAGATATGACTCCTAAGGATTTATTGAACAGCAAGGGTGGTGCAAGGGCATGGTATTCTCTTGTATACCATGGATGGTATTTCACTGATGTTCCCAGCTTTGGTGTTTAGCGAGTGAATGATGGACACAACATCTGTAGGGCTGATCGGTGAGAGGAGAAGAGAGTTTGGATAGCTGCCTGAAAGATATGTGGTAACATGTGTCTGGGTCTGTGGGATTTTTCGGGCAAGGTTAGCACCTAATCGATGAAAAGAAGCTATTAATTTCAGTTGCTGTTTCAAGATCTGTTGCAGGTGTATGTATAACTATCCTTGGAGATTTTTATCATATTATGTGAATGTTGTTTAGCTCCTAGGAAGTAAGAGATGGCCCTCCATGTGCTTTTCATGTTGTCTTTTGCTTCTCTGAATCTATTCTCGTAATAGGAACGCTTTGCTCTTCTTATTATACTGGTAAGCACTGATGAATACCTCTTAACAACTTCCTTTACAACTAGGCCAATCTTAAGTTTTTTTTTCATATTCATGATTCCTGTCGACTGCATTTAAGATGCCATTAGTGAGCCAGGGATTATTTAACCTTTTGCCAGTTACTTATATGGTGAGGAGAGGACAGTAAGTATTGTGAAGGCTTAGAATTTTGGAGAGGAAGAAGTTAATTAAGGAATTTACATCCTGTGTATTATTAAATTCAGATTCCCAGTTAATATTGTGGAGGGCAATTGTGAGATTGCCTATTGCTGCTTCACTGTGGAACCTAAAGGTAATTTTAGTATTAACTGGTGGTGTTATGGTCATGTTCGCTACAAGGAAGGTAGGATAGTGGTCAGTTGTTCTGTCAGTGATTATACCTGATGTGAGGGAGCTGTTATGTTGGTCCATGAGTTATCCAGGGTAGTTATGGATGTTTGAGTGAATCGGGTGGGCCTGGTGATTGTTGGGATGAGCATACAGGAATTCATGCTGTTAAGGAAATAGTCTACTTGAGGGCTGTTTTGTTGCCCCAGGTCAATATTGAAGTACCCCCCCCCCCCAGAACTATGTGATTTTTGTTGAGGTTGTTGTTTATGATAAGATTCCTTAAGTTGTCTCAGAATGCAGCTATGTTAGTATTGGGAAATCTATAGATGGCTCCAATAGTCAAGGAGGATTTAAGGGATTTAATTGAAAATTGAGCAAAACTACATTCACAGTAGCCATATCTATCACTTCAAAAAATATCTATCAAAAAACGATTCTTCGCGGCGGGGATCGTATTCCAGGGACCTGCCTGAAACGCTACGCGTACTAGTGGCTGTACAAGAATGTAACAACTATTGTATATATCTCAAAAAAAAAATTAACAAACAAGAAATATGAAAGTAATATTCTGTATATTAATACACTTTTATTTCAAATCAAGAGATAACTTTTATATTATTGTTTATTCTTTAACTGTTTCAATATGTTTGCCCTGTGAGGGGCCTGGTATTTACCTAAGTATAGTTACAGGATACGAGCTACACACGTGGTCTCCCATCTTGCCAGCATTCTTATAATGCTTTGAAACTCAGTACTGATAGTTTTGACCTCTACAATCTTCTCACTGGTTCCAACTGTGTAACACTGTTTGCAGAATTTAATTTTCTTATATTTCTTTGTCAGCTATGTTTAGTTAGTTTAAAATTTTAACATCTTGTTCTTGAATTTCCATGTTTCAGGAATTCTTTCCTTTCGATTTTGTGGATTCCAATTACTTTTTGACTACTTTAATCATATTGCCTGTTTTCCTTTTAGTTTTGGCATAGTTTTTTTTTTTTTGAGATATATACAAGAGTTGTTACATTCTTGTACAGCCACTAGTACGCGTAGCGTTTCGGGCAGGTCCCTGGAATACGATCCCCTGCCGCGAAGAATCGTTTTTTCATCCAAGTACACATTTTACTGTTGCGTTAAACAGAGGCTACAGTTAAGGAATTGCGCCCAGTAAATCCTCCCCGGCCAGGATACGAACCCATGACAAAGCGCTCGCGGAACACCAGGCGAGTGTCTTACCACTACACCACAGAGACTAAAGTTATTGTAAGCCTCTTACTTCTCTTACACACATTCTTCTGAATTAAGATTATTAACTTAGTATTAATTTAAATAAATTACAATTACCAATTGTAATCTGTAATTTAATAAATGTTATTGTATTTTCAGCCTGCGTGTAAATGGGGTGTATGGTGAAGCAGGCTGACGGCTGGACTGTGACGAGGCCGCTATCTTATCTCTTATCACCTAGTTGTCTTGCTTTTTTATTTGATTGTTGCTGCCGAAGCTTGAGCTACCTTATCCCTTTGTGTGTATTTAAGCTCAATAAACTTATTACAATTTAATTTTCAATTTTTCACCTAGTTGTGCTTGCATGCTTTAGCTTCTGGTCACTTTGGCTCCTTGGATCTGTGAGGCAGATGCCAGCTGTTATATGTAAGGCAGATGCCAGCTGTAATATGTAAGGCAGATGCCAGCTGTAATATGTAAGGCAGATGCCAGCTGTAATATGTAAGGCAGATGCCAGCTGTAATATGTAAGGCAGATGCCAGCTGTAATATGTAAGGCAGATGCCAGCTGTAATATGTAAGGCAGATGCCAGCTGTGATATGTAAGGCAGATGCCAGCTGTAATATGTAATATGTGAGGCAGATGCCAGCTGTAATATGTAATATGTAAGGCAGATGCCAGCTGTTATATGCAAGGCAAATGCCAGCTGTAATATGTAATATGTAAGGCAGATGCCAGCTGTAATATGTAATATATAAGGCAGATGTCAGCTGTAATATGTAAGGCAGATGCCAGCTGTAATATGTAATATATAAGGCAGATGCCAGCTGTTATATGTAATATGTAAGGTAAATGCCAGCTGTTATATGCAAGGCAAATGCCAGCTGTAATATGTAATATGTAAGGCAGATGCCAGCTGTAATATGCAAGGCAAATGCCAGCTGTAATATGTAAGGCAGATGCCAGCTGTAATATGTAAGACAGATGCCAGCTGTAATATGTAAGGCAGATGTCAGCTGTAATATGTAAGGCAGATGCCAGCTGTAATATGTAATATGTAAGGCAGATGCCAGCTGTAATATGTAAGGCAGATGCCAGCTGTAATATGTAAGGCAGATGCCAGCTGTAATATGTAAGGCAGATGTCAGCTGTAATATGTAAGGCAGATGTCAGCTGTAATATGTAAGGCAGATGCCAGCTGTTATATGTAATATGTAAGGCAGATGCCAGCTGTAATATGTAATATGTAAGGCAGATGCCAGCTGTTATATGTAATATATAAGGCAGATGCCAGCTGTAATATGTAAGGCAGATGCCAGCTGTAATATGTAAGGCAGATGCCAGCTGTAATATGTAAGGCAGATGCCAGCTGTTATATGTAATATGTAAGGCAGATGCTAGCTGTAATATGTAAGGCAGATGCCAGCTGTAATATGTAATATGTAAGGCAGATGCCAGCTGTAATATGTAAGGCAGATGCCAGCTGTTATATGTAATATGTAAGACAGATGCCAGCTGTAATATGGTAAGGCAGATGCCAGCTGTAATATGTAATATGTAAGGCAGATGCTAGCTGTAATATGTAAGGCAGATGCCAGCTGTAATATGTAATATGTAAGGCAGATGCAGCTGTAATATGTAAGGCAGATGCCAGCTGTAATATGTAATATGTAAGGCAGATGCCAGCTGTAATATGTAATATGTAAGGCAGATGCCAGCTGTAATATGTAAGACAGATGCCAGCTGTAATATGTAAGGCAGATGCCAGCTGTTATATGTAATATGTAAGGCAGATGCCAGCTGTTATATGTATATGTAAGGGCAGATGCCAGCTGTTATATGTAATGTGTAAGACAGATGCCAGCTGTAATATGTAAGGCAGATGTCAGCTGTAATATGTAAGGCAGGATGCCAGCTGTAATATGTAATATGTAAGGCAGATGCCAGCTGTAATATGTAAGGCAGATGCCAGCTGTAATATGTAAGGCAGATGCCAGCTGTAATATGTAAGGCAGATGTCAGCTGTATATGTAGGCAGATGTGCAGCTGTAATATGTAAGGCAGATGCCAGCTGTTATATGTAATATGTAAGGCAGATGCCAGCTGTAATATGTAATATGTAAGGCAGATGCCAGCTGTTATATGTAATATATAAGGCAGATGCCAGCTGTAATATGTAAGGCAGATGCCAGCTGTAATATGTAAGGCAGATGCCAGCTGTAATATGTAAGGCAGATGCCAGCTGTTATATGTAATATGTAAGGCAGATTGCTAGCTGTAATATGTAGGCAGATGCCAGCTGTAATATGTAATATGTAAGGGCAGATGCCAGCTGTAATATGTAAGGCAGATGCCAGCTGTTATATGTAATATGTAAGACAGATGCCAGCTGTAATATGTAAGGCAGATGCCAGCTGTAATATGTAATATGTAAGGCAGATGCTAGCTGTAATATGTAAGGCAGATGCCAGCTGTAATATGTAATATGTAAGGCAGATGCCAGCTGTAATATGTAAGGCAGATGCCAGCTGTAATATGTAATATGTAAGGCAGATGCCAGCTGTAATATGTAATATGTAAGGCAGATGCCAGCTGTAATATGTAAGACAGATGCCAGCTGTAATATGTAAGGCAGATGCCAGCTGTTATATGTAATATGTAAGGCAGATGCCAGCTGTTATATGTAATATGTAAGGCAGATGCCAGCTGTTATATGTAATGTGTAAGACAGATGCCAGCTGTAATATGTAAGGCAGATGCCAGCTGTAATATGTAAGGCAGATGCCAGCTGTAATATGTAAGACAGATGCCAGCTGTAATATGTAAGGCAGATGCCAGCTGTAATGTGTAAGACAGATGCCAGCTGTAATATGTAAGGCAGATGCCAGCTGTAATATGTAAGACAGATGCCAGCTGTAATATGTAAGGCAGATGCCAGCTGTAATGTATAAGACAGATGCCAGCTGTAATATGTAAGGCAGATGCCAGCTGTAATATGTAAGACAGATGCCAGCTGTAATATGTAAGGCAGATGCCAGCTGTAATATGTAAGGCAGATGCCAGCTGTAATATGTAAGACAGATGCCAGCTGTAATATGTAAGGCAGATACCAGCTGTAATATGTAAGGCAGATACCAGCTGTAATATGTAAGGCAGATGCCAGCTGTAATATGTAAGGCAGATGTCAGCTGTAATATGTAAGGCAGATACCAGCTGTAATATGTAAGGCAGATACCAGCTGTAATATGTAAGGCAGATACCAGCTGTAATATGTAAGGCAGATGCCAGCTGTAATATGTAAGACAGATGCCAGCTGTAATATGTAAGGCAGATACCAGCTGTAATATGTAAGGCAGATACCAGCTGTAATATGTAAGGCAGATGCCAGCTGTAATATGTAAGGCAGATGCCAGCTGTAATATGTAAGACAGATGCCAGCTGTAATATGTAAGGCAGATGTCAGCTGTAATATGTAAGGCAGATGCCAGCTGTAATATGTAATATGTAAGGCAGATGCCAGCTGTAATATGTAAGGCAGATGCCAGCTGTAATATGTAAGGCAGATGCCAGCTGTAATATGTAAGGCAGATGTCAGCTGTAATATGTAAGGCAGATGTCAGCTGTAATATGTAAGGCAGATGCCAGCTGTTATATGTAATATGTAAGGCAGATGCCAGCTGTAATATGTAATATGTAAGGCAGATGCCAGCTGTTATATGTAATATATAAGGCAGATGCCAGCTGTAATATGTAAGGCAGATGCCAGCTGTAATATGTAAGGCAGATGCCAGCTGTAATATGTAAGGCAGATGCCAGCTGTTATATGTAATATGTAAGGCAGATGCTAGCTGTAATATGTAAGGCAGATGCCAGCTGTAATATGTAATATGTAAGGCAGATGCCAGCTGTAATATGTAAGGCAGATGCCAGCTGTTATATGTAATATGTAAGACAGATGCCAGCTGTAATATGTAAGGCAGATGCCAGCTGTAATATGTAAGGCAGATGCTAGCTGTAATATGTAAGGCAGATGCCAGCTGTAATATGTAATATGTAAGGCAGATGCCAGCTGTAATATGTAAGGCAGATGCCAGCTGTAATATGTAATATGTAAGGCAGATGCCAGCTGTAATATGTAATATGTAAGGCAGATGCCAGCTGTAATATGTAAGACAGATGCCAGCTGTAATATGTAAGGCAGATGCCAGCTGTTATATGTAATATGTAAGGCAGATGCCAGCTGTTATATGTAATATGTAAGGCAGATGCCAGCTGTTATATGTAATGTGTAAGACAGATGCCAGCTGTAATATGTAAGGCAGATGCCAGCTGTAATATGTAAGACAGATGCCAGCTGTAATATGTAAGGCAGATGCCAGCTGTAATGTGTAAGACAGATGCCAGCTGTAATATGTAAGGCAGATGCCAGCTGTAATATGTAAGACAGATGCCAGCTGTAATATGTAAGGCAGATGCCAGCTGTAATGTGTAAGACAGATGCCAGCTGTAATATGTAAGGCAGATGCCAGCTGTAATATGTAAGACAGATGCCAGCTGTAATATGTAAGGCAGATGCCAGCTGTAATATGTAAGGCAGATGCCAGCTGTAATATGTAAGACAGATGCCAGCTGTAATATGTAAGGCAGATACCAGCTGTAATATGTAAGGCAGATACCAGCTGTAATATGTAAGGCAGATGCCAGCTGTAATATGTAAGGCAGATGCCAGCTGTAATATGTAAGGCAGATGCCAGCTGTAATATGTAAGACAGATGCCAGCTGTAATATGTAAGGCAGATGCCAGCTGTAATATGTAAGGCAGATGCCAGCTGTAATATGTAAGGCAGATGCCAGCTGTAATATGTAAGACAGATGCCAGCTGTAATATGTAAGACAGATGCCAGCTGTAATATGTAAGGCAGATGCCAGCTGTAATATGTAAGACAGATGCCAGCTGTAATATGTAAGGCAGATGCCAGCTGTAATATGTAAGACAGATGCCAGCTGTAATATGTAAGGCAGATGCCAGCTGTAATATGTAAGACAGATGCCAGCTGTAATATGTAAGACAGATGCCAGCTGTAATATGTAAGACAGATGCCAGCTGTAATATGTAAGGCAGATGCCAGCTGTAATATGTAAGACAGATGCCAGCTGTAATATGTAAGACAGATGCCAGCTGTAATATGTAAGGCAGATGCCAGCTGTAATATGTAAGACAGATGCCAGCTGTAATATGTAAGGCAGATGCCAGCTGTAATATGTAAGGCAGATGCCAGCTGTAATATGTAAGACAGATGCCAGCTGTAATATGTAAGGCAGATGCCAGCTGTAATATGTAAGACAGATGCCAGCTGTAATATGTAAGGCAGATGCCAGCTGTAATATGTAAGGCAGATGCCAGCTGTAATATGTAAGGCAGATGCCAGCTGTAATATGTAAGGCAGATGCCAGCTGTAATATGTAAGGCAGATGCCAGCTGTAATATGTAAGGCAGATGCCAGCTGTAACATGTAAGGCAGATGCCAGCTGTAATATGTAAGGCAGATGCCAGCTGTAATATGTAAGGCAGATGCCAGCTGTAATATGTAAGGCAGATGCCAGCTGTAATATGTAAGGCAGATGCCAGCTGTAACATGTAAGACAGATGCCAGCTGTAATATGTAAGGCAGATGCCAGCTGTAATATGTAAGGCAGATGCCAGCTGTAACATGTAAGACAGATGCCAGCTGTAATATGTAAGGCAGATGCCAGCTGTAACATGTAAGACAGATGCCAGCTGTAATATGTAAGACAGATGCCAGCTGTAATATGTAAGACAGATGCCAGCTGTAATAAAAAAATAATTAACCCTTACGCTACTACAGCCTTAAGCGTACTTTTGACTATAAGGAAAAGAAAGTAATGGTTCAACTGTATAAATCTGTGGTGCGCTCTCACATTACTGCATCCAAGCATGGAGACCTCATTTTCAGAAGGACATAGCTGCCCTGGAGAAGGTGCAACACTGGCCAACAAAAGTCATGTCTCATATCAGCACTGCTTGAAGGTCACAGGGCTAACAACACTAAATCAGGCATGACAGGGCAGATCTCATTGAAACTTTTATAATACTGAACATGTCTCCATGGTGTAGAGATTAAGACACGAGCCTGGCGTTTCGCGAGCGCTTTGTCGTGGGTTCGTATCCTGGCCGAGGAGGATTTACTGGGCATCAGTTCTTAACTGTAGCCTCTGTTTACCCAACAGCAAAATGGGTACCTGATTGTTAATCGATTTGGTGGGGTCATATTCTTGGAAATATAGGATTAAGGTCTTGCTCAAAACACTACACGTGCTAGTGGCTGTACAAGAATGTAAGAACTTGTATATATGAATACAAAATAATTAAAATTAAGGAAGTTGATTTTGATATTTGCTTCAGAAGGTCAGATGCAACACACACAAGGAGCACCGGTAACAAGCCACAATGTACGACTGAAAACGGTAGATGCTTTTTCACCCAAAGGTAATTAACCCACTGAACCGTCTACCTGCCGAAGCCGAAATGTCAAAACTCTATTAACATTTAAAATACAGCAGGAAAAGATCATCAGGCCAAATGGGGGACCTTCGACAAACCATCGGCATCCTGTCCTCATCGGGGCCACTAGTCTTAGTGGCTCTCAGGTAAACTCGGATATATTTGCTAGCAGACTGAATCTCTTCAAACACTATGGATGCTTGTGGGATTTGACATTTATATGCACTAATATGTGCTGTATTTTGGTTCCAAGATCTACAAATCTATCTGGAATAAAGACGAATATCTGGCGAAAATGAACCTCATACTCTCTGACCAAACTAAATTCCAAAGGGTAACGAAGAACAATACAGCCGAATTGAAAGCAAAGGTCAACAAATTGATCGAAACTGTGAACGCCAAGAAATCCGGACTCCATCTGCCAAAGATTATTGGGGAATATAAACCTGGATACGTGTATGGAAATGTCAAGACACACAAGCCTGGAAACCCACTTCCGCCAATCATTAGCCAGATACCCACACCCACGTACAGACTGGCGAAGAGACTCAACGGCTTGCTGACTCCTTATGTCCCTTGCACCTTCAGCCTGAAGTTTCCAAAGGAATTTGTTAACTTACTGCGGGGAATACGGGCCACAGGGATAAGAGCCTCGTTGGACGTAGAATCGCTGTTTACCAACGTACCTGTGGACGAGACAATCGGGATGATAGCCGACAGAGTGTATCGTGATCCAGCCTGTACTCCTCATGACATACCAGAAAATATTCTGAGGAAACTACTCCAAGCTTGTACTAAAGAGGCACCCTTCTTGAGCCCGGATGGGCACATGTATAAGCAAGTAGATGGGGTCGCCATGGGTTCTCCCCTAGGTGTCCTGTTTGCAAACTTCTACATGGGTACCATCGAGCAAAAGGTCTTAGTCGATATGAACTTGAAATCCGCCATATACTGCAGGTATGTTGACGACATTTTTACACAGGTACCTGATGTCAGACATCTGCAGGAGCTGAAGGAGGCATTTGAGCAGAGTTCCGTGCTGCGTTTCACTTACGAGATGGAAAAGGATGGGAAGCTGCCCTTTCTAGATGTAACAGTCATGGAAAAAGAGCGGAGGTTTCCACACTGCAGTCTACACTAAGGAAACGAACATAGGAATGTGCCTAAATGCCAACAGCGAATGCCCAGACAGGTACAAGAGGAGTGTTGTTAACGCATATGTCGACCGTGCTCTCAGCCACAGCTCAGAATGGAAGCAAGTCGACGAAGAACTCTGTAGGGTTACCTGGTTGATACCTGGTTGATGGGGTTCTGGGAGTTCTTCTACTCCCCAAGCCCGGCCCGAGGCCAGGCTCGACTTGTGAGAGTTTGGTCCACCAGGCTGTTGCTTGGAGCGGCCCGCAGGCCCACATACCCACCACAGCTCGGTTGGTCCGGCACTCCTTGGAGGAATAAATCTAGTTTCCTCTTGAAAATGTCCACGGTTGTTCCGGCAATATTTCTTATGCTTGCTGGGAGGACGTTGAACAACCGCGGACCTCTGATGTTTATACAGTGTTCTCTGATTGTGCCTATGGCACCTCTGCTCTTCATTGGTTCTATTCTACATTTTCTTCCATGTCGTTCACTCCAGTACGTTGTTATTTTACTGTGTAGATTTGGTACTTGGCCCTCCAGTATCTTCCAGGTGTATATTATTTGATATCTCTCTCGTCTTCTTTCTAGTGAGTACATTTGGAGGGCTTTGAGACGATCCCAATAATTTAGGTGCTTTATTGCGTCTATGCGTGCCGTATATGTTCTCTGTATTCCCTCTATTTCAGCAATCTCTCCTGCTTTGAAGGGGGAAGTGAGTACTGAGCAGTACTCAAGACGGGACAACACAAGTGCCTTGAAGAGTACAACCATTGTGATGGGATCCCTGGATTTGAAAGTTCTCGTAATCCATCCTATCATTTTTCTGGCTGTCGCAATATTTGCTTGGTTATGCTCCTTAAACGTTAGGTCGTCAGACATTATTATTCCCAAATCCTTTACATGCTGTTTTCCTACTATGGGTACATTTGATTGTGTTTTGTACTCTGTATTATGTTTAAGGTCCTCAGGGTAAGGCAGGTCCTAGTCAACAACGGCTTCTCCAACGGTTTCGTCGAAGACATCATAAGAAGGAAAGTGAAACGCCATGCAACCTCTGAAGAGACAACTAACACAACACCTATACCCCCTATTAGACTATTTTACAGGAACTTCTTTTCCACAGCTCATAAAATGGAGGAAAGGGTCCTGAAAGATATTGTTAATAGAAACGTTATCCCTACAGACAAAAATCAGAGGATACAACTGACGATTTACTATAAAACCAGAAAAACGGCCAGCCTACTCATGTGAAACTCTCCAGACGGAGAGAAGAGCAGAACGCTTTAAAAGAGACCAACGTCGTCTATACAACAACATCTCTTTCTAGGCGTTTAACGATGCATAAGCAACAGGGCTCCATTAAGGAACATATAATCTCTTCCCACAACCAAACCATCGCCAGAGAAATCCTAGTAAACAACACAGAAATCATCGATAGATACAGCGATAGCAGACGGCTTGACGTTTGCGAGGCATTGCACATTAAGAAGTCAACACCAGCAATCAACAGCCAATTAATGCACAACTATATTCTACCCACCTCAAGACTCCGCTCCAATATAGAAGCATCAAGAAATATGGACCAATAGGCTTTCTACAATCACTTCCATTTCAATACCCATTGTTTTGTGTTCTGTCTTGTGTTGATGAAATTAATACCCTATTAAATACCACCTCACCCCATCCACCTCACTCAAATGTAGATATAAACAAATCGGAGATATGTAAGTTCTATTCAGTTGTGTATGTGTAAAGTCTTTGAAAATGTAATAAGTTTTACGAAACGCGCTCAAGTGTCGCGTCAGACTAGAAATAAAAATGAATTTTGGAGAATTGATTTTTGAATTACCTCCAACAGTGAAAAGAAATGTACGAAAGATTGAGAAAATTCGTGTTAGAATTATTAATCTTACTTTTTCGGTCATATTTAATAATATATGTCTACAGGAAAGACTGCTACCAAAATATACTAATATACATACATATATATATATATATATATATATATATATATATATATATATATATATATATATATATATATATATATATATATATATATATATATATATATATATATATATACTAATATACATATATATATATATATATATATATATATATATATATATATATATATATATATATATATATATATATATATATATATACACATATATATATATACATATATATATATATATATATACTAATATACATATATATATATATATATATATATATATATATATATATATATATATATATATATATATGCAAACAAGCCTGAATGGTCCCCAGGACTATATACAACTTGGGGTATATCATCTTGGGGTGTGAGTTTTCAGTTATATATATATATATATATATATATATATACTAATATACATATATATATATATATATATATATATATATATATATATATATATATATATATATATATATATATTGATTATTTTGGTGTGATCTATTGTATTTTCTATTATTATATTGGTTTATATTTGAATTTAGTTATTACTTGCTGGATTCTAGCCCCTGGTTTAACTTCTGCCTTTGCACCAGACACGGTAACTGCTTACCCTCCCCCCCCCTTTTTCACATGTCCGGGTTTTTCCGCTAAAGTGCTGCTCTGATTTATAGTTACCTTACTTCGCTACAGTCTAGTTTCCTGGAAGATCATATTTTCCTCCTTTCCCCTTAGTTTTGCTCTAGACACTCCTATCCTCTGTGCCAGTGTTTCCTTTTCCCAGATTTTCCTCGGGGTATCATCCTGGCTTTATCAATTAATGACAGTTGCCCAGTTTTGCTTCCATAAAAGTTCCCCCTCTTACAACCTAATTCCAGCAGTACCCTTAAGGGGTAGGTTTATTGCCCGTCACGTTCCCACTGCATGCCCGCTTCTGCCCACCCTTACTGCCTTAATACTTCCAGAACCGACTACGGAAGGTGCACAAAGTACACCATTGATGAACGAGGAAAAAGGGATGGAGCCCGAGGGCAGATTACTGTACCTATCAAGTTGACAATTGGTGAAGCGGTGGGTTTTCTGTGGGAAGAAAACATATGTCTAGGAGATGCGTCTAACCGCCTAAGCTGTGCACGCAACAAGCCAGTGTTTATATAAGCCCGCGGACTCGGCGACCCCTGTTTTCGCCACGCCCACAGCCGCCTCATTTACAAAACGCCTACCCTCCTCCTGGGATTCTCTGCATCCCCTGTTTCTTTTCCAAGGGATGATGCACAGGCAGGCTCAGGGGGACACTTGTTCTAGCATGCTAAGCATTTGCGGTATCTTTGGCGGTGCTCCGCCGGAACCCCTAAAGTGATAAGCCTGCAGATAGCTAAGAAATATTACCATGAATTGTAATTAGTGTAAATTCAAATAATGCAACTTTCAATTGTTAACTATAGATGTAGTTATTAATTGTAATTGATTTAATACTTTATCATTATAAGGATTATTCATTATAATTATTCCTTAATACTTTATTGTTATGCACTAATCAATAATTATTTATCATTCATCCTAATTAGCTATTTGATTCATTAAAATTATTGCTTATTATATTATTTGTTATTTTTATTATATTTATTATTATTATTATATTTATTATTATTATATAATAATAATAATGTATTATTTATTAATTTATTATTATTAATTTAATATTTATTATTAATTTATTTACTATTATAAAATAAACAAGTGCCCACTCTGAGCGCGTTTTCTTCCAACCGCAGAAACAAAGACGTTTAAGAACTTAACAATATTATTCACTCTAACATTCAAGGCGAGGCAGTCACAACAGTCCGTCGACACTGTTGAGGCAGATGAAGCAGTTAATTACCCAACAGAATTTTTGAACTCACTTGATCTGGCAGGGATACCACCGCACGTACTGTAATTGAAAATCGGTGTGCCAATTATCATGTTGCAAAATATCAACCAGCGAAAGCTTTGCAACAGAACGTTGCTTGCAGTGAAAAATTATTCAGCAACGTCGTAGAAGCAACAATCTTGACAGGACCTTTTAGAGGTGAAGATGTCCACACTCCTCCCATTCCTATGATTCCCACGGATATGCCATTTCAATTTAAGTGATTGCATTTCCCAATTCGATTGGCCTTTGCAATCACCATCAACAAAGCTCAGGGCCAATCTTTAGAATTGTGTAGTTTATATCTAGACACGGATTGCTTCACACATGGACAATTATATGTTGTGTGTTCTAGAGTCGGCAAACCAGACAATCTCTCTCTACAGACAATGGAACAACAAAAAATATTGTATACCCACAGGCATTGTGAAATTAAACATTATAAACGTGCATTTTCTATTTTCTTTCTTTCCATTTAACCAGACTGAGCCACAGCAAAGCGTGGCAGGTACAGTTAGTGTGTATGTACATATATATATATATATATATATATATATATATATATATATATATATATATATATATATTGTGACGGGAAAGTGTAGATGTTCGGCAGGCCTCCAATGGCTGGTGTTAATGCCTAGTCACACTTACAAAAAAAAAAAACTGCTTGCCTGTTTATCTGTGGTAAAGTAAGGGAAGACACGCAAAACACATAGTATGAACAATGAAACTTTAATTAATATAGAAAACAAATTAAAAACAAAGACAATCCCTTGGCTATGTACAGTGCAAACAAACAAGTCAAAAACATATAACATAAATGAAGAATAGGGATGGAGTTACTCTACAATAATATAAAGACACAGTGAAAAATAATCAGGTGCTGAGAATATAGCGCTAGCTGAGAAACATCCACCTGATAGACAGCATATATCAGTTAGTTGTTCACGGCTTGAGAGCACAAGGATATTCTGACTTCAATGGCTGGTTCAAGCCCAGACATCGACTCATAGGGCGCTGAGGTGCAGAAAGTGCAGGTGTGCAGTCGGCGAGTCACCAATCAGAAGCAGGCAAGCTGGGAATGGTAGTTTACTGGTTGATGACGGAGCCGGCATGGAGGGAGTGTGGAGTAAGGGGGGAGAGTCTTGGGTACTTTTGCCTCCTGGTCAAAACGTTTTGTGCTACTGGTAGACGTATCTTGAAGTTAGCATCTTATTGTTGTATAATATACGTAACTTTATGTAGAGAAGAGCAGGCTCAATCTCTCTTGAAAGAGATTATTGTCACAATACATATATACATATATATATATATATATATATATATATATATATATATATATATATATATATATATATATATATATATATATATATATATATATATATATATATATATATATATATATATATATATATATATATATATATATATATATATATATATATATATATATATATATGCGGAAAATCCACAGAGAAATATGAAATGAGGTGAACGTTTCGGCTTTGTTAAAGCCTTTGTCAACACCAGACTGACTAAGGAGAAGGGAGAAGGGGGAGGATATATAGGCCGACACCTGACCAACCCATCCCTAGGGTTCGTCAGGTGTAATTAACCAAAAACAGGTATAGCTTAGCTTAGAATGGTCAAAGAGGATAAAGCGTTCAGAGAATAAGGATGAAAGATTAAAGAAAAGCCTCATGAACACACAATATATGAATATACAATTATAATGAGACATTGTAAGCCTCTCTATCAGAGTTGTTTCTTAAACTGTTGTGCAATATTATAACTTAAAAATGGATCAAGTTTGTACATTCCAGTACTAACACAAAGAAGATTTGGACACTGACTGATTAGAGCAGACTCAATCAAATTCCGTTCCACGAAATCCCCACAATTGGTAATGCTTTTTGCCCCATTCCAGTTAATATTGTGATCGCATAAACTCGTATGTAGATACAATGCATTAGACGTTTGGGCAGTTCTAATACTATAAGCATGTTGTGACAACCGCAATTGTAAGGACTTTCCTGTTTGTCCAAGGTACACAGAATCACAATCATTGCAGGGAATCGAATACACACAACCTGCTGTATCAGGGGAGTTTTTTATTAAATTGGATTTGATCGTACTATTAGTGAACACCAAATTTATATTAAGTTTCTTAAAAATCAGAGACAATTTTTCAAGTCCACTCGCATAAGGTACCACCAATGAGTTAATAATTTTTGGTTTCGCCTTAGGGACGTGATTATAAAACGTACGCTTGGCTTGTACAAACGAGAAATCCAAAAACCTCTTAGGATATTGTAAACTCTTCCCAATTTCATATATTTTAGCAATCTCTTCATCAAAAAACTCAGTGCTGCAAATCCTCAAAGCTCGTAGAAACATTCCTGAAAATACTGCCTGTTTAACTTTACTATGATGATTCGAATAAAAATGAACATACGACCCCACGTTGGTAGGTTTCCTATACACATTAAATTTGAACTTTCTAGTGACTCTATGAATCATAATGTCCAAAAAACGGAAGAGTACCATTCTCCTCAGTCTCACAAGTGAATTTTATTGAAGGTACCAAAGAATTGAGTTCATTAAGAAAAACTATCTGGTCTTTGTTGCACGGCCATAAGCACAAAATATCATCAACATACCTAAACCAAACTACATTAGCCGGGATAATCCTGGATAAGATTTTTGTTTCAAAGAATTCCATATACAAATTGCTTAAAACTGGGGACAGGGGATTGCCCATCGCCATACCAAATGTTTGTTTGAAAAATTTTAGTTTTAGTTTTAATGGAAAATTTTTCAAACAAACATTTGGTATGGCGATGGGCAATCCCCTGTCCCCAGTTTTAAGCAATTTGTATATGGAATTCTTTGAAACAAAAATCTTATCCAGGATTATCCCGGCTAATGTAGTTTGGTTTAGGTATGTTGATGATATTTTGTGCTTATGGCCGTGCGACAAAGACCAGATAGTTTTTCTTAATGAACTCAATTCTTTGGTACCTTCAATAAAATTCACTTGTGAGACTGAGGAGAATGGTACTCTTCCGTTTTTTGGACATTATGATTCATAGAGTCACTAGAAAGTTCAAATTTAATGTGTATAGGAAACCTACCAACGTGGGGTCGTATGTTCATTTTTATTCGAATCATCATAGTAAAGTTAAACAGGCAGTATTTTCAGGAATGTTTCTACGAGCTTTGAGGATTTGCAGCACTGAGTTTTTTGATGAAGAGATTGCTAAAATATATGAAATTGGGAAGAGTTTACAATATCCTAAGAGGTTTTTGGATTTCTCGTTTGTACAAGCCAAGCGTACGTTTTATAATCACGTCCCTAAGGCGAAACCAAAAATTATTAACTCATTGGTGGTACCTTATGCGAGTGGACTTGAAAAATTGTCTCTGATTTTTAAGAAACTTAATATAAATTTGGTGTTCACTAATAGTACGATCAAATCCAATTTAATAAAAAACTCCCCTGATACAGCAGGTTGTGTGTATTCGATTCCCTGCAATGATTGTGATTCTGTGTACCTTGGACAAACAGGAAAGTCCTTACAATTGCGGTTGTCACAACATGCTTATAGTATTAGAACTGCCCAAACGTCTAATGCATTGTATCTACATACGAGTTTATGCGATCACAATATTAACTGGAATGGGGCAAAAAGCATTACCAATTGTGGGGATTTCGTGGAACGGAATTTGATCGAGTCTGCTCTAATCAGTCAGTGTCCAAATCTTCTTAATGTTAGTACTGGAATGTACAAACTTGATCCATTTTTAAGTTATAATATTGCACAACAGTTTAAGAAACAACTCTGATAGAGAGGCTTACAATGTCTCATTATAATTGTATATTCATATATTGTGTGTTCATGAGGCTTTTCTTTAATCTTTCATCCTTATTCTCTGACCGCTTTATCCTCTTTGACCATTCTAAGCTAAGCTATACCTGTTTCTGGTTAATTACACCTGACCAACCCTAGGGATGGGTTGGTCAGGTGTCGGCTTATATATCCTCCCCCTTCTCCCTTCTCCTTAGTCAGTCTGGTGTTGACAAAGGCTTTAACAAAGCCGAAACGTTCACCTCATTTCATATTTCTCTGTGGATTTTCCGCATAAAATGATCAGTGTTTTGTGATCGTCAATTGCATATATATATATATATATATATATATATATATATATATATATATATATATATATATGTCGTACCTAGTAGCCAGAACGCACTTCTCAGCCTACTATACAAGGCCCGATTTGCCTAATAAGCCAAGTTTTCATGAATTATTATATTTTCTCAATTTTTTTTCTTCTGAAATGATAAAGCTACCCATTTCATTAGGTATTGAGTCAATTTTTTTTTATTTGAGTTAAAATTAACATAGATATATGACCGAACCTAACCAACCCTACCTAACCTAACCTAACCTATCTTTAAAGGTTAGGTTAGGTTAGGTAGCCGAAAAAGTTAGGTTAGGTTGGGTTAGGTAGGTTAGGTAGTCGAAAAAGCATTATTTCATGAAAACTTGGCTTATTAGGCAAATCGGGCCTTGCATAGTAGGCTGAAAAGTGCATTCTGGCTACTAGGTACGACATATATATATATATATATATATATATATATATATATATATGTCGTACCTAGTAGCCAGAACGCACTTCTCAGCCTACTATGCAAGGCCCGATTTGCCTAATAAGCCAAGTTTTCATGAATTATTTATTTTTCGACTACCTAACCTACCTAACCTAACCTAACCTAACTTTTTCGGCTACGTAACCTAACCTAACCTATAAAGATAGGTTAGGTTAGGTAGGGTTGGTTAGGTTCGGTCATATATCTACGTTAATTTTAACTAAAATAAAAAAAAATTGACCTCATACGTAATGAAATGGGTAGCTTTATCATTTCATAAGAAAAAAAAATGAGAAAATATATTAATTCATGAAAACTTGGCTTATTAGGCAAATCAGGCCTTGCATAGTAGGCTGAGAAGTGCGTTCTGGCTACTAGGTACGACATATATATATATATATATATATATATATATATATATATATATATATATATATATATATATATATATATATATATATATATTGTGACGGTAAAGTGTTGGAGTGTTGATGTTCGGCAGTTTCAATGGTAGGGGGCAATGCCTCGTCACATTTACAGAAAAAAAAGAAACCTCCTTGCCTGTTTGTCTGTGGTAAGGTGATGGGAAGACACACAAAACACAAAGTATAAACAATGAAATTTTAATTACTCTAGAAAACATGATATGAACAAAGACAATCCCTTGGCTTACGTAAAATTCAAAACAAGTCAACAAACAAGAATAATTAATGAATGTAAAATTTACTCTAAAACATAATAAAGTGCAAAACAATAATAATATTAATCAGGTGCTGAGAATACTGGCTTAAGCTGCCACCTCCCTTAGTACACGACAGCCAGAGCTTTGTCTACTAGAGAGAGATGTCAACTCCAAAGAGCACAGAGATATTCTGAGGAGTACGGCGTGTGCTGGCCCAGACGTCAACTCAGGTAGTGGCGTGAGTGCAGGTGCGGCGTCACACCAGCCAATCAGGAGCAGGCAGGAGGAGAATGGGTAGTTTGCTCGTTGACGGCGGGCGGGAGCCGGTGTGTCTGGTGGTGCAAGGTACGCTTTGCTTCCTGGGCAAAACGTTTGGCGATACTGGTGGACGTATCTTCAATATAGTATCTTGTACTTGAATGACGTGAATTATGTAGGGAAGAGCAGGCTCAATCTCTCTTGAAAGAGATTATCGTCACAATATATATATATCATATATCATATATACCTGTGGGCGCTACAGGGAACGGACGCTGGGAGGATGCTCTGCCGGCCATGTGCCATTATCTTGTGACATCCTGACCCCATGGGGCCCAGACTCAACAGTGTGCAGTGTGAACCTCCTGGGAAGGTGTGAGAGTGGCGGGAAGTGTCCAGGGTGAACTATCGCAACCAAAAACAATCAAACAAGTGGATTGGCAGTGTGGAATCATCTGAACTGCAGTGAGGGCCAATAATAGTGCCCTGAGGGGCTCCCTCGGTTATGGGGGTGGGGGGTGGAGGGATGTGGTGTTGTTGTGCGGTCAGTCGAGGGGGTGACCAGTGTGTAAGTGTTTATGAAAATATCCATGAAAAACAGATACCTCAGCTCTCGAGAAACAGGAATCGTGTTTAAAGTGCATCGAGTCCACATTGAACCAGATTACAAGTGTATGATATTGTGCAGTGATATATCACGAAATTATACAAACGTGTTAGTTTCACCCCTCTGACCCCCCCCCCCCTCCCCATACTCGCTAGTGTGTACCGTCACCCAACCCTCGAGTCACCCCCCCCCCCCTGCCCCACCCCAACCGCGACCGCTACCTCCCTGTGTCCACCCCCCTCACGCTACGTCCGCCCAGCGCCCGCCCAGCGCCTGCCGATGTCGCAGGTCACGACTGACAGCCAGGCTTCTCTCAGCCAAGAGGAGCCATCAAGCGACGACAGGTAAGGCACATGCCAAGTGTATGACAAGGTGTGGAGACTCAAGCGTAATGGAGAAGTGCGCAAACATGCTCACAACGGAACTGATTGTCCGGGTATGTGGCGCCCTCCCAAAGAGAGTATCAATCAAGGCCCCACTCCAGCAGTCAGGGAAAACACCTCCAACAGCTTCATTTCGACTGAGAATCTACTAGAAGCCATCAAAGCAACATCAGTTGGAACCTTGCAGCACATCCCCAAAGCTGCCCGGCCCCAGGCAGCAGCCAAACTATCCAGCCTCTTGAAAAAGGTCAATGACTCCCCCGGAACTATCCAAGCATGGCGCAACCTTCTCCTGTTTGGAAACATAAGCCAAGCTGTCCCTGCAAGGAGAGACAAATCACTAGCTTCGTCGGTCATTATGGCTATAAATAGTTTTCCTAGAGAGGACAACCAGGCACCCCTCCCCACCCGTGCCAAAAACACCCACGGCAGGAAAGGTATCAACAGCAGAACCGAGGCATCCCAAATCAGAGCAACAGTCAGCAAGAAAATAGAAGAAGGCAACACAATAGGGACGATCAGAGTCATCACCAGTGAAGACACAGTTGCCACCAGGGATGCCGATACAGCACAAGCCCTGAGGGAAAAACACCCACCCAGAGCTCCTCGTGACGACAGTGTTCCCCTAGTCGGTGTCACCAGAGCAGAACCCCTGTGTGTGCTCGAATCCATGGTGCATAAAGCAGTTTTATCCTTCCCACCAGGATCAGCAGGTGGGTTCACAGGACTAAGACCCAACCACATCAAACAAATGCTCAACCCTGCACTGGGCCTCCTGGTGGAACCAACAAGATTCGGCAACACATGTCTAGCGGGCAACATACCAGAGACCATACGACCTCTCTTTTTTGGCGCTACCCTCTGTGCCCTGAGGAAAATAGTTGGAGGAATCAGACCGATAGCTGTGGGCAATTCACTCCGGCGTCTCGTCGCTAAGGCTGCTGCTAGAGCAGTTAGTCAGGCAGCAGCCGACATGCTGAAGCCAAAACAACTTGGGTTTGGCATTCCCCAAGGGTGTGAGGCAGCGGCTCATGCAGCTAGAGCCTACATTGCCAACATTACGGATGAAAAAGCCCTGATAAATCTGGACTTCAAAAATGCTTTCAATCTGGTTAGAAGGGATGCAGTACTCAATGCGGTTCATCGCCTTTTTCCTTCCCTCTACCCGTTTGTAAATTCATGCTACAGCAAGAATCTAACTCTGCTTTTTGGGGAACATGAAATTGAATCACAAGAAGGTGTCCAATAGGGTGACCCCCTTGCTCCTTTTCTTTTCTGCCTAGTCATCAAGGTAACCTGTCCAGTGAGCTCAATATTTGGTTTTTGGACAATGGTACTCTAGCCGGCTCCCCAGCCACACTCTTGGACGACATAAGAATAATTCAGGAGCAAGGAGCAAGCCTAGGCCTCACCCTGAACTCTTCCAAGTGCGAAATAACCTCCACCAACCAACACATAATAGAGCAAATAAAGGTTGTTTTGCCTGACATTCATACAATCAACCCTGAGGACAGCACACTCCTAGGTGCTCCTCTTGGAAGGAATGCCATCGACGGGGTCCTTGGTAAGAAGATCACTGACCTGAAGAGGATGAACGAGAGGATTGAAGACATCGATGCTCATGATGCACTTTACCTCATCACCAGATGCTTGTCCCTCCCCAGGCTGACCTACTTTCTAAGATGTTCGCCATCTTTCAACAATATTAAATTAGAAGAGTACGACAGCTTGCTGAAATCAACACTAGAAAAAGCCCTCAATCTTTCCCTCAGCGACTCACAGTGGAAACAGGCCTCCCTTCCTGTCAGACTTGGGGGCCTTGGCGTGCGCACAGCAACTCAAATTGCTGTACCAGCGTTCCTGTCCTCTTCAGTGGGGTCTGACGACTTGGTGAAGGAAATCCTACTTGAGCACCTAGTTCAACAGGCAGGGGTGCATGATCCCAGCTTCACAGACTGCACAACCAAATGGGTCTCTCTTGCAGGACCAGCACCCCAACCACCGCCTTCTGAAGCCCATAAGCAATCCAGCTGGGATCGCCCCATTGCCGACCAAGAAGCTGCGACTTTGCTAGAAACTGCGACAACACCACATGACACTGCCCGACTTAGAGCTGTAGCAGCTCCCAATGCAGATGATTTCCTATTAGCAACCCCAATGTCAGCAACCGGCAACCGTCTCACACCGCAGGCCCTCCGAATTGCCGTGGCTCTCCGCCTCGCTGCCCCAATCCACACCAAATACAGATGTATTTGCTGCGAGGCAGAGGCCGACAGGTACAGACGGCATGGCCTTCTCTGCCAAAGGACAGGAGGATGGCATGCAAGACACGGCGAGGTCAATGACATTATTAAGAGAAGCCTTACCACAGCCGGTTGTCCAGCAGAGAGAGAGAGCCCCGTTACCTAATGTCCCACAACTCTGATGAGCCTGTCAGTCTCCCAGACGGAATCACGGTGAACCCCTGGAAGAATGGTTGACAGTTGGTGTGGGACTACACTTGCATTTCAACTTTAGCCAATACCTATGTTGACTTCAGTGCTACTCAAGCAGGAGGAGCTGCCAATCACCGGGAAGCGGCCAAGTCACGTAAATACAGAGACCTTGAGCACCACCACAATTTTGTCCCCATTGCCTCAGACACACTTGGTGCCTGGGGTAAAAGTGCTGCTAGC